>NC_056728.1:941901985-942089485 GCF_019279795.1 Protopterus annectens | reverse complement strand
GTATATGAAGTTCCCCAATACCCTGGCAAAATTTCCCCTAATAGCATAAATACCACCTCAGGTCTTCCTTGAAAGGATGTTACTAGCCTAGTGGGACCAACCCAGTCATGATTCATGGCAGAAACCACAAGATAGGTGATTCACAATAAAACAATTGACATTTACTTGAAAACAGCCTACACATGCCAGTTCAGATTCCAGTTCAGATTTCAGCATATGAGAAACCACAGCGGCATGGTGAACAAGGCCAAACCTAGCTATTGTGCTGCTGAAGAACTCTCCAACACAGTTTTGCATCTGGCAGTTAGTGCAGAGGACTAAAGATCTGATTTATTAATGTGCTACTTTCTGTGCCAAGGGTACAGGTTTTGAATCTTTCCTCCTTCATTTGCCTACTGTGTCAGCTTGAGCAACTCACTTAATCAGACAATGATTAAGTGCAATTGGGAATTCGGATTAGGCTCCTTAATAGTCTCCTGGATAGCATGCCTGGCAGCTACCTATGAACCTATGAACCTAAGAACCTATAAACCTATGTCATGTGACTACTATTGGAATTCAAATGCTTCTCTTGGCAAGCATCATAAAAGACTCTTGTAAAAACTATTTTTCCATGGTGGAAGTACAGGCAGACTGAAGTGGCATTGACAAGTCATGACTTATGGGTTATAGGGGCTGCAGAATGATTACTTGTTTTAACAAAAGCAGCAACTTTAGATAAAAGTACATGAGATACAGAGCAGATGAAGATGGTCAGAGCTTCACATTTTCAGCATTCCTGACAAATAAGGGTGTCGTTTTATTTCTACAGGGCTGCTTACAAATTTTACTTAGAAGAGACTTCAGAGGGTTGTGGACAGAGTGAACATAGCATGTGGAGAGAGTGAATAACTTAGTAACATCAGGATGGCCTTGGCCCTTGTTTGTTAAATTTCTTTCATATAAGTGAAAGGAAGCAATGTTGAAAGCTACCTCACTGGTAGGACCACTCCACTACAGTAGTTTGCATACTTTTATGCCTGCGACTTTTTCTCAATATGGTTTTGTATCAAATAAAAAAATTAAGACTTGGAAAATGGGTATTCAAGTTAACACACATAATCCTTTTACCCTGTTATGGTTGGCAATGAGTGCTTGTCACTGTCTGACCCTATTGCATTTTGAGAAGATTTGAGGAGGTTTAAGTTCAGTAATGAGCCTCAGAAAATGGATCTAAGACTGTCCCCAAAACACTCGCAAATGCTATCAGTCTCATCTATACCCCCTAAGCTGTCTATGGGGAAGAAATCTCACATGGCAGGGGATGGCCTTAGAGAGTGACCATTGTAGTTGATGGTAATAAATGGCTGCCAAGGTAAACTCTATTGGACATGACTAGCTTTATTCAATCTGCTATGATAGTGGTTGTTGAGTAGCTTGATAGGGATTGAACATTTACTGCTCATATTTGGGCACTTTGCAGAACATAGATTGAATAACTTAAATTTTCTTTGACTTTAAATATACCTGCCCTATTTAATCATCACTGCGGAAGAAAATGGAAGTGTGTTTAAGAAAGTTCTGGTGGAATTATAAAACTCTTTCTCTTAAAGCTATCGTGAATTTAGATTTTATGTTGGAACATAGCATGGTTGGCAATACTGTTACATATATTTGAAGAATTTGCACATAGTGTGAGAAAGGATTGAAATCTTAGAGGTCTCTGTCCTTCTTTCACAATATATATTTTTCCATAGGGTCTGGGAAAGGGTAAAATATGCAATTTATAGAAGGAGTCCATCTTCTTTAACTTTGGATAAAAAAATAGCAGGTTGGGGCTTCGTTTATGGAGGCGGAGGAGATTAAGAATATATATAAAGAAGCTTCAACAAGGTAGGGCTCCTGAGCCAAATGGCCTTATGAGTGCAGTGTATTATAACATGTGTGTCACTGATGCATGATTTTTCTTGAGGTTAGGGAACAGATTAAAAGCAAAATGTTATTTTTTTTATCATGGAATACTGCCACCATCCTTGTACTAAAACAGGAAACTTAGGAAAGAACTGGGGTTGTATCACCCCATTTCACAGATTGCCAGCCTCAAATGAGTATTTGGACTATGAGAACTCAGGAAATAAAGGGCACATTGATTCACATGGACCAATATAGTTTTAAGGGAATGTGTATTACTGATGCCATTTGGAGAACACTTTTGCTTGCAGAACCTAATAATATGCATTTGGAACAAGCATTATTTGGGCTCCTATTGACATGTGAGGACTCACAATACCGTGTCTGGAAAGTTGAACATTGATGTTCTCCTTTAAAATGGTTACCCATTATTTGTGGGCTTAGAGTTGGGTGAGCTCCTTAATTTGTGGGTATTCAGTAATGGTAGCATTCTGTGACCCACAGAAGTTTGGCATTGGCATGACTATGTAAATACCCTGTCCTTTACTGAAATGGATCTGAAAGAAGAATAAAATGGTAAACTGGTTGAGAACAATCTACTGGGCTAGTGGGGAATGACCCAATTCAGAATGTGTCTGAACTGAACTTGCTGAAAGTTGAAAATAGACACAGACCATTCAGTAGTTAACAGGCCACCAACTTTCCTTAGTTTGAGGCTACTGAAGGCCAGGTTTGTTGAGAAGGCAGGAAATAAAAAAGAAGTTTTAAACAACTTGCTACTTTTAGAAACCTTAAGGAGTAGAGTTCTGATCTTAATGTATGTTTACGGATTCACTTTGGAAGACTGAAAGCCCAAAATCTTGAATTTCAAAATTCTGAGACCAAAATCTTGAAAGATCAAAAGACTGAAAACTCAAAATACTGAATCTCAGAATACTGAAAACACACAGGATAGCAACACTTACTATATTCCTGCACAACTACATACAGAAACAAATAAAAGATAAACTTTTTACCACTTCTCCAAGTATAAGAAGGGGGATAAGCCCCCCTGCACCCACTATGTGGGAGGCTGTGCCCCCCTGCTACTTAAATATATCAACTCTGAGATCTCACTCCACAGAACAAAATGGCAAACATACCTTTACGTGTTTTATGACTGCCTGTTGTAACCTTAGTCATGTTCCCTTCTAACTTGCTTTACTACAACATAATTCATGTTAGTGTAGTGAAGTGCGATCTCTGAGTTAATAAGTACCGGTTGTATGGGGGGGGGGGGGGCTCAGTGGGGCTTGCCTCCCTGCTTATACTTGGAGAAAAGTAATATGTTTTTTTCTTGCATTTGTTTCTGCATCTACTTCTGCTGGAATATAGTAAGTATCCTGTGTGTTTTCAGTATTCTAAGATTCAGTATTCTGAGATTCAGTATTCTGAGATTCAGTATTTTGAATTTTCAGTCTTGAACTTTCAAGATTTTGGTCTCAGTCTTTTGAAATTCCAGATTTTGGGCTTTCAGTCTTCTGAAGTGAATCCATGTTTGCAAGGCTATACTAGTTTAAGGTTAATTGCTTCATAGAAGTTAATTAGTTTGAAACTTCTGGAGGATGTAAAATATGCCACTATACACAGCCGGTTTTTGATGTCTATTTTTAGTAAGGATCTTATTGAGTGAGCAGATACATCTGAATCTAGGCTGGGGCAGCGCTGTTCCAACAATAGGTCCTGTGTAAAGAAGAGGCATTTTCTAACTCATTATGAAACCGACACACAGCAAATCTACTATGGAGGAGAAGGAGGGTCAAGTCATAAAGTAGGCTTTGATAGCTGTAAAGTGTTATTTGTTTGGAAGAAAATTAGTCACAGACCCACTGTGGATGTGTCACTCTCAGAATATACACAACATGGTAAGGGTAACACATTAATCGATGAGCTCACAATTTATTTATTTATTTTTATTTTATTTGAAGTTTGTTTACCAGGATAATCCATTGGACCGAATGAGCCCATTTTCAATGGAGTTGGGGGGGGAAAAAAGTCCAAAGATACAATGTCAAAAAAAAAATGTCAAAAACAAATAAGAATAAAAGTCAATTATAATAAGTAGAAAATAACATCTAATTTAAAGTAAAATATAATAGGTAGAACATAACATCTACTATTTTTTCTGGAACACAGAACTTATGCATGGCACAGTAATATCAGTGGACCTGGTCTGGTGCCTATATCTCTGATGGACAGAGGCAGTCAGTAAATCATGTCATAACCAACAATCACTTCCTATATAAACATCTAAAACATATAACTTGTGGGACATATTTGAGCTACATGGTTAGGCTTCTAAAGGCCCTAGTGGTTGTTAGCTTAGTATACACCCAAAAACCTATGAAATGCCAGTTGTCCAAGTGGTGGGAAGAAAGAGTGACAGATAATCTGGTATTGTAAATAATAAATGATACATACAAGCTGAATTATTACAAAGTTTGTTTAATGTATTTTGCCTTAGGTTTAGCAGCGTCTCTAAAATTTGGTGAATTATCTGACCTCAAGGTCTTGAGAAATACTCTGGAAAAAGAAAACAAAAGAAAAATATCCCTGATGCTTATAGAAAGAGACATTTAGGAAAAAGTGTGTTCCTTCCTTAAGAAAGTTCATGAGACAATAGAAAGTGTTTCCAGAGACATTTTGCCTTCAGGTATTTAAGGAGATCAACTTCTCAGAATGATGCTTGCAAAGAGCCTTCAAATAACTCACACAGCAGTTTAGCATATAGTATTAAACCATGATCTGTTAAGGAGATAAATTTTACAGAGTTTCACTTCCTCTTTCTCCAGTTGCCTACTGTGTGGGTTTGAGAAAAGGATTTAATTAAACAAGGTTACCAATTTCAAATAAATAAATAAATAAATAAAATCACAGAGCAAAGTACAGATGTTATGAAAAGAGGTTGTAATTTCATATGGAAAGTTGAGTGAGTCTGTGTGTGTCTGGACACAGCAGTCTTTCTAAGATCAATTGCATCTTTCTTGAAGCTTCTCAGACAAATACATTATTTTCTTTATAGGGAACCATGCAAGATTCTATTCCTAATATATTTCCTCATATTTGATTAATCAAAGTGCTTATAAGTATATGTATGAAAATGGTGTGCTAATTGCTAAGGTAAATTTAGCCAAGCTTTAACTTCCCAAGTAAATTTTATTGTTGTTTTTATTCCTCAAGCTTCCGTAAAGCTTCCAACTAATGTTATGTATGCAGTGTCACCATGGAGCTGTTTACACAGGAGTAAGGAGAGTTTGAGGGGCCATGGAGCTGCTACACACAAGTAAAGCGGTGTGGGTGGTGCCATGAAGTTGTTACACACAAATAAGATGGTGTGATAGGTACCATGGAGCTGTTACATGTAAGTAAGGAGATGCTGGAGTTGCCATGGAGCTATTACACATAAGTGAGGAGGTACCATGGAGCTATTACACATAACTGAATAGGTACCATGGAGCTATTACACATAAGTAAGGAGGTGTGTGAGGTACCATGGAGCTGTTACATATGAGTAAGAAGGTGTGGGAGATGACATGGAGCTGTTACACACAAGTAAGGAGGTACCATGGAGCTGTTACACATAAGTAAGGAGGTGTAGGAGATGGAGTGGAGCTTTTAGACACAAGTAAGGAGGTGTGGGAAGTATAGGTGCCCTTCCTTCTCTCTACAAAATTGTTACTTTTTTATGTGTGTGTGTGTAGATAGAGTTTTGAGAAGTTGTGTTTTAGATTCGTAATGATTGAGGGATTGTTTCTTGATTGTTCCTTATGGGGAATTATTCTTTCTTATGAACTTACAGTCTTTTGGTCAAAAGCAATATGTATCTTTCTCTCTAAATATAATGTTACTAGATATAGCAATACTCAAATTTGTGTGTTGAAATGGTTTTTCAATATGTCACATTAGAATACACAACTCTACATTTTACAATTATTTATAATGAGCATGGCTGGGACATTTAATTCTAATTTGGAAGCAGTGTTTATCATGGTTGAGGGTTGGCAGGATGGTTAAAGTGTTTACCTCACAGACACAAAACACTGGGCTTGATTCTCACCTTTGAAAAAAAATTGACTAGGCTTAAAACGGCCTACAAGGGCAGCTATCCTGGTACTTCCCTATGTCAAGTTTCAAACAGTTTGACAAAATAAAAATCACTGACATGTTTCAGTAAAAAATGGATACCAAAAAGTCCCAGTCTGTAAAAACATACAATACTTAATCTTAAAAAGACAGAACTGTATTTGTTGTGAGGGACAAGCCATATTATACTTACCATGTGTTGGTTTAAGTCCTCATTCCCCAAATGCTCCTTTTAACAAACATTCATGTCATGACATGACAGAGAAAGGAACATAGATCTGGGTCATAACTTAAATATTTCTCTTTCGTTAACATTGTTAGGTTTACTTTCAGCAAAACATACTTTTTTAACATCCTTTCATGATGTTTCATAGCAACTTGCTTTTCCCTGAAAGAAGCAATTTAATTTTCTGAGGAGTGGCTGGATGGATTTCAGAATGTTATCAAATCCTTGATATTCATGGAGGAGGGAGGTAGGGGACTCTTACTTGAGTGTGCTCGTGTTCTATATGAAAGAGATCTCCATGAAATTCAGACTTAAGCCACAATCCTCAGTTCTGTCACTTCATGGTTTGTTGGCATGCTACATCCCACAGTAGTATGCTGTAGAAGTTTTACAATAATTTTGTCCCCTATGGACCAGTCCATCAGTTGTCACTGATGTCTCTTCTTTTATATTATTTATTTTTATTACACAGATGTCTCTTCTTATATCTGGACACCATTAGTCACTTCTGCCACACCCAGACCTGTTGTAAAACCCTCTCATTGACTGACAACAGATCAAGGCATCCCAGTGTAGTATCATACTCATGGCTATAGATATTTTCTTTTAATCTAGTTGTCCTACCCATTCCCTGTCCCCAGAGGGTGATGTATAATGACATAAGGCCCTTACGACCAAGAAAGTCTGTTGATTTGTGTCCCCTGTATTTGGAAGCATGGGATGCATGCTTCAGTATCACAAATGGGGTTGTCATACCTGCTTATTACCCCTCCTCTCTCTGGGGATAGGCAAGCATATAAAACACCACTGCCTTTCCAACCCATGTCAGTAAGCTCTTCTAGTGCTGATCTCAGTAGTTGAACTCAGATCACCTGTGTCACATTCCTAGCTCCCTTCCTCTGCACCATAGACTTATCTTCACAAGCTTGGACTCTTGAAGTATGTATGTATGTAACCCTTGGCTCATAGGTGGATATCATATATATTATAAAATATAGTAACAGCCTTCATTTTTTCTTAAATCTCATTAAGCAACAAGGCATTGTGCTAGGGACAGCAAGACTATGTTTACTGGTGGCAGATTTATTGATCGTTGTTGCTGTGGATGACAAAAGTACCTCCTGGAGTTAAGTTGAGGGTTGGAAGATTTAGAACATGAAATCTGTCTTTTAAAAGTGAATTCTATCATGTGAGTAAGAGGTTGTACTTATGCTATCTTTTGATAATCAAATATAGATGGTCCATTATTAGCCTTGACCTGAAAATACAAAAACAAGTTATAAAATATGAGCACAGATAATACAATTGTAATGGCAGAAAATGGGGAAATCAGAAGAAACTGAGTACTGAGACAGAAGGGAAACTAGCAGAACAGGTTAACAGCTTCAAGTACCTGGGAGGGGTGACTGAGGAGAAAAGACATTTGAATGAGGAGGTTAAGGCTAGAATCAAAGGGGCTATAGTCAAATGGCACAGAGTATCAGGGGTAGTGTATGGCAGAAGAATGCCAAGCAAGCTAAAACGTAGGTTGTACAAGACAGTAGTGTGACCAGTACTACTGTATGATACAGAAATCTGGTTAGCGAAAGCAGAGCAGTTGAGGAAGCTAGATGATGGAGATGAAGTGCCTGAGACAAGTGGTAGGATGCACACTGTGGGACAGATGAAGAAATGAGGACATCAGAGCAGAAGTTCAAGTTGCTCTTAATTGCAGTCAAAGTCAAAGAGAACAGATTACGGTCATTTGGAAACATATGCAGAAAAGCAGGAGGAAGTCTATTGAAGAAGATTTAGGCAGACAATAAGAAGTTAAAAGGGCATCTAGCAAAAGAGGTGGATGGATTGTGTGAGAGAGGACCTGTGACAGTCAGGCATGACTGCTAAAGAATGTTGGAAATAGTCATTGAATAGAGGGAGATGGCAACTGTTGAAAGGACACCCTAGAAAATGGGAAAAAGGGATTGATGATGATGATGATTCAGTCACAGTCCATGAGGGTGTAAATGACTTGAGACCATACCTCTCAACTGTCCACATTTTCACAGCATGTCCAGATTTTTTCCTTATGCCTTTGGTCTGTTAATTATATATATATATATATATATATATATATATATATATATATATATATATATATATATATATTTTGGCAAAAGTAATATGGTTAAATAATGTCATTAAATAATGATAGAGTTTTGAATTTCAGAGTTCTTATCCTTCAAAAAATGGATGCTATTTGCTAAGACAAAATCTGTTAGTCTAACAAATTTCTAAATCGATAAATAAGAGAAACATTTAAAATCTGTCCATATTTTTAGGCCTTTGTTCCCCCATTATTACTGGTTTTGTCCAGATTTCTTGTATTAAGAGGTTGACAAACATGTCTGAGACTTAATTTCCTGGACTATATGAAAAAAGACATGATAGAGCTCTTGGACTAATGTCCCAGGCAAGTATGAGCATAGCAGTGAGCACCATTCTAGCTTCTTAAAAGATGATACCACAGTATAAACAGAAAATAACTGACTTTTATAACTGACTTCATTTTTTGGTGTCATGCGAAGGGCATTTTGTTAGCAAGAAAGGATATGGACAGCAGATTAAGCTGCTTTGCTAGGGATGGCCTGCACCTCTCCCATCTAGGGTTTAGAACATTGGCTAAAACATTGTCCTCTGCCATACTGCCTTTTTTAGACATTGCCAACCTGACAAACCTTCTGACATAGCAAAACCAAACCAAACCAAGAAAATCCTAAAGATGTTACTGCTCAATGCCAGGAGTCTAAACAAGAAACTTCACTCTGTACAATCATGTTATGGGCTATGTGAAGGCTGCCAGCCTAACTAGCTGGAATTTTGTAAATAATTCTATGTTATATGTGAATAGTAATATGGTTTGTATGCTTGTCTTACAAATGTAAGAAAACTATATGTTATGTTAAACTGTATGTTATGTGCTGAGCTTCAAGAATGTAACCACAGTGTACTCAACTGGAAAAGAACAGAGTTAACTTGCAAATTCTAAGAAAATAAGTGAATTGTTTATGATAGTGTTTATCTTAGCTAGGAGACAGAATGTCTAGAGCTAGAAATTCTTCCTGTTGTCTGGAAACAGAAATAATTACAGGTTTCAAAGGTAAAAGTGTGTAACTGTTTCACGACTTCCAGTTCCAGGCGAACTTCTAAGAGATAATTATTTTTGACACAGAGGTGCTAAAATTTAAGTTTTTGTTAGCTTGGAAACTGGAGGCAGAGGTTTCAAATAGTGATGTCATCCAGCTAACCCAGCAGTAATGTATATTATTAATTTAAGAACTATCTCTCAGAAAACGTTTGTGCATTTTGTATTTGTCTTTGCACCTAGAAACATCCTCTCATCAGCATTTCTCATCTATATTTGCCTGGCTCTGTAAGTAAGTCATTTAAGGCATAGTATCTCTTAGAGATATATAGAAATATAGTAAGAGTAGTTTAGATGTTTTCTGTATTTATATGAGACTGTCCTGCAATGTTGTTTTAAAGTATTTATTGTGATTCTGAACTCTGTTGCCACTGTGTTGAGTTATTGGGTATTATCTTATTCTTTTATTATTTATTATTAAATACGTTTAAACCTTTTAATTGTGGCTGGTTTGTTTAGAGATATTTAAACTCCTGGAGTATGTGCATATGTATTTGGTGACACTGTATAAGCCACTCCTAAATAGCCTTAGTCTTGGACACACTTGTGAAGCCCATGCACTGGCCCAGTAATCAAGGAGCCTCAATCCTCACCACTAGCACCAGTGAGGGGCATGCACATTGAGGGGATAACAAGTACACACACAATAAAGTACAATTTCCCTTAAGAGCACACAGAGATCACAGTAAGTCTGGGGTTGGTTTCTGCCTTTCTCTCCAGATCCCCAATACAACTCCCCACTGGCACAGCTATAGGGTACAGATCTCAGCCTAGTGGTCAAGCCAAAACCTCCAACACCCTCTCTGTCCAACTAGTGCTTCGTGTCCCTGCCCAAGTCACTGACACACACACACACACTTTGAGATATGAGTTATATACAAACATACAGACACTCCTGGGGAAGGCTGGCACAGGTTCTCCAGCTATGCCCCGTTCTCTCCAGACAATAAGGTAGAAACCACTGCCACCAACCACTATTATCAGCTACTATAAGGCCCTTCCCAAGAGCCACAGTGGTGCAGCGGTTAGCATTGTCACCTCACAGCAAGAGGTTCTCCCATTCTATTCTCGGCTGGACCGCCTTCTGTGTGGAGTCTGCATGTCCTCCCTGTAGTTGAGTGATGTTTAAAGACATGCAGGTAGGTGCATGCATGAATGGGTGTGCCTTCTTTGAAGGTTGGATGTCAGGCTGGCAACTCGGCACTGTAAAAATCCACTGCCAATCATGAGCAGACCGGAGTTCCGCTATGGCGACCCCTAACTGGGAAAAGCCGAAAGACATTACTATAAGGCCCTTCCCAAAGGGTGACCAATTTCACTGTGTAATATTACTGTTATCCAAATAGTAAGTGTGCCGAACAGCAAGACTATTGGAGTGGCTTGGACAGTGTCATCAAATACATGCAATGTACTCTAAGAGCTTAAATTATCACTACACAAAACAGCCAGAGTTGAAATGTTTAAAAACATTTAATAACAAATAATAAAACCACAAGACAATACTGATTACTTCAACACAATGACATTACAGAGTTCAGAAATCACAGGAAAATGTTTTAAAACAATACTGTAGAATAGTCTGACATAAATATAGAAAACAGCTAGACTAATCTGGCTATTTCTTTTTATATCTAAGAAAAATCACTGTTCTCGATTCTACTTACATACAGAGCAAAGCAAGTGCTGGTAAGTAGATGCTCATCATACAAAATTCAAAATGCCCTCCTTTCTTTCTATCCTTAAATTGATGACACAGTACTGCTGAGTCATTTCAGATTACATCATTCTTAACAGTTCAGATTTAGTTTCCCAGGCTCATAGAACTTAAAATTTACATTTTTTTTAATCTGCATGTGCAGTAAGCCACAGCAATGAAAGACATTTTACATGTACAATCTAGTAATTAACTCTTGTCCTAAGACAACAGAAATAATTCCTTAGTCCAGACATCCTGTCTCCAAGCTTGAGATGAAACAGTCCTAAAATGCTTGACTTATCAACTTTCTTCCAGCAGAGTGCACTGTGGTTACATTTTTGAAGATCAGAACATGCACAGTTTTCTTTACATTTATCAGACAGGCCTGTGGATCATATTCATATTTACAAGGACATAGAATTATTTACAAAATTCTATCTAACTAGGCTGTCAGCCTTCACCACACTTACCACTTGGATAATAATAATATTGCACAGTAGAACTGGTCACCCTTTGTAAGGGCCTTATAGTAACTGATGAGTGGTTGGTGGCAGCTGGTACTACCTCATAGTCTGGGCAGAAGGGGGCATAGCTAGTAAACCTGTGCCAGTCTTACCCAGGATTGTCTGTGTGTTTGTATATAAACCAAATCACAAAGTGTGTGTGTGTGTGTGTGTGTGTGTGTGTGTGTGTGTGTGTGTGTGTGTGTGTGTGTGTATGTCTGCGTGCATGTGTCAGCTACTTGGGCAGGGACACAAAGCACTGGTTGGACAGAGAGGGTGCTGGAGGTTTTGGCTTGACCACTTGGCTGAGATCTTAACCCTATAACTGTGCCAGTGGGGAGTCTTATTAGGAATCCAGAGAGAGGGAGAAACCAGCCCCAGACCGATTGTGATCTCTGTGTGCTCTTAAGGGAAATTGTACTTTACTGTGTGTGGCCTTGTCATCCTCCCAATGTGCACGTCCCTCACTGGTGTTAGTGGTGAGGATTGAGGCTCTTGATTACTGGGCCAGTGCAGGGATGTCACATATTAATTGTTTGGCAGTGGTGGGATAGCTACATCACATATTAATTGGTTGATAGTGGTGAGATAGCCACATCACATATTAATTGGCTTGTAGTGATGTGGATATTGAATTCCTGTAGCTTGTGTACAGTGATCACTGAAGGTGTTTTTGTACTCTAAATCAGCCACACAGTGAAGATTCAGAGTTCATATCACAATTCTTTTATTTATTTATTTTTTGTTAGCTTAGTTTTCAGGGAGAGCAGACAAGCATGTCAGCAGAGGAGTATGGCAAGCTGACAAGGAACCAGTTAGCTGAGATGTGCCAGACTAAGGAATGGTGTATGTCAACCTGACTAAGGCACAGCTGCATCAGAGAATAGAAACAAGGAGGGCAATCAGACTGGCCTTGGAAATGTATGACTCTCAGAAAATGAACAGCTCAACCTCTCCGCAGAGGACTTAAAAATCCATCTGGAGTTAAAGATACTTGTGCTGGAGGCCAAGCATTTAGAGACTGAGGCATCTAGAGAATGAGGAAAATGATAAACTGCTAATCCTGGAAGCTGAGACGAAGAAGAGGCAGAGGCAACATGAAAAGGAGATGCTGAATCTTCACCAGAGTAATGGAGGTAATGGGGAAGGGAGTAACCAAACCCCAGAAGCAATAAAGGTCAGTAAATTTCTTCCACAATTTACAGAGGAGGATAATTTTGATAGTTTCATTCATGTGTTTGAGAGGTTATGTAAACAGTATGATGTTGACCAAGGGCTCTGGGTATGGTTCCTGACCCCCTTACTCCATGGTAAAGCTGTAACTGTTCTTTCCAAACTGTCTGATACTGATTGCATAAATTATAATGTTGCAAAGAACTGTTTGCTAGAATGTTTTAAGGTAACACCTGAAGCTTATAGAAAAAAAATTTGTGAGCATAGACGCAAGGCAGAAGAAAGTGTGTGTGAATATGTTGCTGAACTAAGCACTTATTTTCATAGGTGGGTGAGTGAATGACAGGTTACCACGTTTGAAGGGCTGGCAGACCTTTTGGTGAGGGAACAAGCCCTTAGCACTTGCCTGAGGACATGAGAATCTGGTTAGCTGATAGACAATACCTTACTGTAGATGAGTTGGGGAAGAGGGGAGAGCTATACCTAGTAAGCAGGGCATCACTGCACAGGAAAGGGACACCCAGTGCTGCTCATGGGTCTAAGGGAACTTGTGGTGGGCAGCCCAGACTGCCCCAACAGAGTCTGTCAGTAGCAGGGGAAGCCACTAGTCCAGGTACATGTCCAGAACCTAGGGTTTAATGTTTTAAATGCAACCAGTGGGGCCATGTAGCATATAGGTGTCTGTGGAGGCAAGGTGGAGAACAAAAGGTGGGAGAGACAGTAAGTGGGAATAACAAAATGCCAACAGTATGTTGTCTAGAGACAACAAGGGTACCAAACTACCACCCTGCAAATGTCCTGATAGGGAATGATTTTGGTAATGCAGTACCATGTGTTCATGCAGTTACACGCAGTCAGACTTGGAGACAAGCATGTGGGTCTGGTAGCCTGGGGGAGACCCAGACAGACCGCACACTTGCAGCCAGGACTGGTGAGCTGGTTACTTTAGAGAGGAAGCTACCATGTAGCAGTGAGAATGAAGGTGAGCCACAGCTGCTTGTGGGTACTGATGTTCCCTTGGACAGAGTAACTGCAAGGGCAGAGGTGAGTAGTAGTACCCAGGCTGACAGTGAGGCACTGATGTCAGGGGATGCCAGACTTCCTGTGGAATGGGAGGTGGGAAGGGTTACAAAGAGAGAGTTGAGACAGGCTCAGCTCTCAGACCCTACATTACAAGGCCTAAAATAGGTAGCAAGTGAGGCACCTGATTTTCAAGTGAAAGGGTAATCTGTATACTGAGACAAAGGGTTAATGTATAGAGAGTGGACCACTGAGGGAAGGCTAGAGGATGAGAGAATACAGCAGTTGGTAGTGCCCATAACCTACCATATGGTAGTTCTAACCATAGCCCATGATATTCCCTTTGCAGGTCATATGGGCATAAAATGTACAAAGATGTATTATGCAGAACTTCTATTGGCCTGGGATTTCCAGAGATGTAACAGGGTACTGCAAGACCTGTGAGCAGTGCCAAAAGGTAGGCAAGGCAGGAGACAAGGGGAAAGCTCCTTTGATACCTTTGCCTGTGATTGAGGAGCCATTTTAGAGGGTAGCTATGGATATTGTGGGGCCTCTGTGTACCCCAAATTCCACAGGGAAAAAGTATATCCTAGTGGTAGTAGATTATGCTACCAGATACCCTGAGGCAGTGGCTCTGTCCTCCATTGAGGCATAAAAGGTGGCAAATGCTTTGTTAGAGATTTTCAGCAGGGTAGGTTTTCCAAAAGAAATACTGACTGATAGAGTTGCCAATTTCATGTCAGACCTGCTAGCTTGTCTGTGGAAGTACTGTGGTGTGAAGCACCTAAAGACAACCCCCTACCATCTCCAGACGAATGGACTTGTTGAGTGGTTAAACTCTACACTCAAGTCCATATGCTGCGAGCATTTGCACACCAGTTTAAGAGGGACTAGGACAAATATTTGTCCCATCTGTTTGCTTACAGAGAGGTTCCCCAGGAATCCACATGTTTTTCACCCTTTGAGTTGTTGTATGGTCATAGGGGGAGGGGACCACTAGATTTAATTTGAGATGAGTGGGAGGGTGAGTGTGAATCCCTCAAGGAGGCTGTCATGGCATATGTCCTAAACCTCAGGACAAGATTCCAGAAACCCATGGGCTTGGCCCAGTGGAACCTGGAAGAAGTCCAACAGCAGAAAAAGGTCTGGTATGACATGAATGCTTGAACTAGAGGATATGCTGTAGGGCAGCAGGTAATGGTTCTCATTCCTGTCAGACACAGCAGCCTGGGAGGGACCCTACAAGGTGGTAAGGAAGGTTAGTGATGTTAACTACATGGTAGAACTGCTAGGCAGGAGGCAGGGGCATAAAGTGTACCATTGTAACATGATGAAACCTTACCATGACAGGGAGGCCATTGTGCTGAGTATTTACAGTGGATTGCAGGAGGAGTCTGAGGGAGATCTGGTAACTGATCTCCTCAATGAGGCTGAGACTAACACCTCAGTGGAAGGGGTAGCAATATCCCAGCAGTTATCCCCTACCCAGGTTCGAGAAATCCAAGCAGTGTTATAGGAGTTTGGGGACATGTTCACTGGGAAACCAGATTGCAGTACCTGGTGCAACACCATGTGAATACATGACACCAAAGGCCTATTAAGCAAGCACCTTATAGGGTGCTTGAGAGAGTGAAACAGACTCTGAGGGAGAAGATACAGGAAGTGTTGGAACTAGTGGTAATTCAGGAGTCCAGCAGTCCCTGGACCTCCCCAGTAGTGCTGGTACCAAAGGAGGATGTCAGCAACAGACTCTATGTGGACTACAGGAAATTAAATAGGTACACAGAGTCAGATGCTTACCCCATGCCTAGGACAGATGAAGCCCTAGAGCAGCTGGGTGGGGCTAAGTATCTTACCACCATTGATCTTACCAAGGGTTACTGGTAGGTGCCCTTGACTCCCAGTGCTAGAAAGAGGTCAGCCTTTGTGACTCCTTTTGGCTTGTATGAGTTCATAAATACACCCTTTAGGATGAAAAATGCCCCAGTGACTTTCCAGAGGCTGGTAAATCATATCCTAACAGGAGCAGGAGATTGTGCCCTTACTTACTTAGATTATATTGCCATCAACAGCCATTCCTGGCAAGACCACGTTCAGCATGTCAGGGAGGTGCTGGGCAGACTGCATAAGGCAGGGTTGACCTTTAAGCCCAGCAAATGTCAGTTGGATATGGCAGAGGTCTCCTACCTAGGACATAGAGTGGGGAGTGGTAAGATCAGGCCAGAACCTGCCAAAGTGGAAGCCATTCAGGCATAGGTTCATAGGTTCATAGGTTCATACTAGGCTATCTGCCCTAGGGCATTTATAAGCCTAGCCAGAATGTGTTTGGCTTTCGCCACCCATTTTAAATTTATTTTGCTATGCCCTTTTTCGAGGTTAGTATACTGTGCCTCTGTCTAACAGTGACACAGAAGTGATACCCAGGGTAAACCTACGATCTCCCATCCACTCATCAAGATTCCTCTTGAATAGAGTCAATGAGAGACTCTGCCTAACCTGGACTGGGATTTTTTTTCCAGAGTGAAGGGAGCCTCTGGGTTATGAATCTGTCCCTCCAGCATGTCCTATTTATTTCAGTGCTGAGGTTCAAGTCTCTCGAGCACGTAGCTCGATGGGATTTGGATTTTCTGAGGTGCAGCATGTCCATTAATTCCGGGTTGGACATGGCTTTATACGACAGGCACAGATCGCCTCTGAACTGGTGGTTTGCCACTGAGTAGAGCTGGAGTTTCTTTAACCGGGCAGCATATGGCATCTGTTTGAGCCCTTTGATCCTCTTGGTGAGGTACTTTTGGGGTCTTTCCAGTTGCTGCAGGTGTCTGGTAAGGTACATCCCAAAAGGGGCATTGTACTCAATTATGGGTCTGATGAGGGATGAGTAAAGAGGCACGATGACCTCCCCTGATCTAGATGTGAATACCTTCATGATTAGGTGGGCTGTATAAAATGTTTTTCTAACCACTTTGGCCACGTGGTTGTCAAATGAGAGATTGCTATCAACTTGGGTCCCCAGGTCCCTAATTACTTCTTCTGTACTTAATGGATTACCACCTATGTGGTAATTTGTGGGCACTTTGTTTTTGCCAAAGGGGATGACTATACACTTTTGGTATTTAGCTTGAGGCCATGGCTCTGGCACCAGTTGTCTGTTTCTATGAGGCCCTTTTGGAGGATGCTTGTGTCAGCTGGAGAGTTGATTATGGCGCCCAGTTTGCAGTCATCTGCGAACTTGGTCAGCCACAGTCCTTCCGTGTTGGCCTGTACCTCCGAGAAATATATACCGAACAAGAGAGGTCCCAGGACTGAGCCTTGTGGGACACCACTTGTAACTGGTTTGGAGTCTGACATGGCTACAGCAATTCTAACCATGTGGGTTCTGTCCTTGAGCCAGTTTGCAATCCATCTAGTGACATAGGGGTTTATATTTAAGCTGGTGAGCTTATCTATAATGCTCGAGTGGGGTATTGTATCGAAGGCTTTTGTGAGGTCCAGGTAGGCTGTGTGGACCACCTTCCCCTCGTCAATGGCCTTGGTGACTGTTTCAAAGAAATCAATCAGGTTTAAGAGGCAGGATCTGCCCTTAACAAAGCTGAACTGGGTAGGATCCAGTGTCTGTAGGTCCCCATTATCTTTATTTATGAGGTCCATGATGATCCTTTCCATAGCTTTGCAGACCAAGCTAGTCAGGCTTATGGGGCGATAGTTTCCAGGATCCGTTGAGGCACCACCTTTATGGAGAGGGACCACTGTTGCTGTACGCCACTCTTTGGGCACATATCCTGTAGTAAGGCTGAGATTGAACAGTAGTTTTATGTTTGGGTTTAGCTCTTCTTGGAGTTCATGTAGGATGCAGCCGGGACACCGTCTGGTCTCATTGATGCTGTGTTTTTGCTTTGGAGAGGGCGGCTCTTACCTGAGCATCTGAGATGTCAGGGGCAGCACTCTGCTGGGATAGGTATTTGGCTCTTTGGTGGGGAGGGGGGAGTTTGCGCTGAACCTGTCAGCTAGGATGTTGGCAATGTCTGTAGGTTCAGTGTATTTTTGTCATTTTGGACTAATTCTGAGCATATCTGGGAATTACCACCCAGGTTCCTAACATAACTAAAGAAAGCCTTGTGATTATCCTTAGTGTCCTGTGTAATTTTTCTCTCAAGCTGGCCTTAGACAATTTTATGAGTGCCCATAGTTTTTGCTAATACTGATCAGTGATGCCTTCCCTTTTTTGGGATTTTGCTCTATCATTTAGTAGCTTCCTCCTTCTATTGTATAGTTTGTTTATGGCTGGGGTCCACCAGACAGGACGTCTGCCTTTGGAGGATTGGGTCTTGGTTTTATTTGGGATTTCATGATCCATGCATTCCTGAAGGTGTTCATAGAATGCGTTTATAAAGGATTCTGCGGTCTGGGCCGTATTTTCCACAGGCACGGGGGCTTTGAAGGATTCCACCTCGGTTTTGAGGAGTGTGAAATTTGCTTTAGAGAAGTTTTTCACTGTGGTTTTCTGGGCAGGGGGTGGGGTCGGGATGTGAATATCCAGTGAGATTAGTTTATGGTCTGATCTTACCAGTGAGGGATACACTTCTGGTCTGGAGCATAGAGTCCCCATGTTGGTGATGATCAGGTCCAGTATGTTTTCCCATCTTGTGAGAGTGGTAACAAGTTGTTCCATAACATTTGAGTTTATAAATTCTAGGAATCTTTGGGCTAGGGTGTTGGAGCTAGAGTAATGCTCCCAGTCTATGTTTGGGTAGTTGAAGTCGCCCAATATAATGGTGTTTGGAGAGACCTTCATATTTTCCAGTGTTCTCAGGAAGGCCGAGTGGGGTTTCTGGGTTTGGGAGGGTGGTCTGTAGCAGGCTATAAACTGGAAGGCAGTTTTACCCACTGCTAGTTGCACATGGATAGTCTCTGATGCTTCATGCTTTGCCACCAACCTGGAGGTGTGGGTATCTTTGATGAATATCGATACTCCCCCTCCTTTTGTGGTTCGATCCAAGTTTTGGGGCCAAAAAGCATGGTATGAGGTATAACCTGGTACAGCTGGGGTGCTCTCGGTTTCTGTTACTGCACAGATATCGATGTTCTCCATGCTAAGGAGAGTTTCGAGTGCATGCATCTTGAGGTTTAGACTTCTGGCGTTGAGTAGCATTACTCTTAGTTTCTTATCCCTTGTGATACCTATGGAGGTGGGTTTGTCTTTTGAGCCTTGCCTAAAAAAGGCACTATGGGGGTAGCAAGAGCCTTTGCCAATATCTGAAAGCCCAGGGGTGACAGGTGCAAGCCGTCCCTAGCGAAGCATCATGGCTTGTCGAGCATATCATCCCAAGCTGACAGGCATTGGATCCCCTTTGAATGACACCAGTACTTAAGCCAATTGTTGAAATTGATCATCTTGTCTTCATATTGTGGCATCATTCTTGGTGAGGGTAAGATGCTACTCAAGGTCAGGGTCAAACCAGCCTGGGCTACATGCTCAGAGAGCTCCTTTATGTCTCTTTTCATGTAGTCCAGGGAGGTACGTCTCAGGTCATTCATACCAGCATGGACAATGACTGAGTCATATTTGTACTTGCCTTGGAGTCACCTGAGTGCTTGTGTTATGTGGCGGATCCTAGCGCCCGACAGGCTGCTCACCGTGACCCTCTCCTTGTTCAGCCTGGTGAGCGGGACGTCAGTGTGCCTGACGATAGAGTCACCTATTACAAGTGTATCAGGTGTGTTGTTTAGTCTTAAGGGCTGTGACTGTTCGGCACACTGGCTTTGTGAGATATGTGTTGCACGTGTTTTGTTTTGGGGTAACGGTTGCTTGGGTGTCTGCTTTGGAGGTCTCTGCTGCTTAGGCAGATCTTTATTTAGAGCCTCCGAGTATGTTTTGTGTGATTATGTGTTTGGTTTGCTGTCGTGGTAGGTCTATGTGAGACTGGAATTGTAGTGAGTGTGGTTTCCTTCTCCTCCTGACTGGTTATGCCAGTACTGAATTGAGAGAGCTTAGCCTCCAGTTTGGCTATATGGTTGCATCTCTCACATGGGTTGGAATTTGTTGGGAGGAGGAGAGGGTTGTCTGTGTACATGAGGCAGTTGTAACATTGCCTCAAGATTCCCAGATTCACCAGCTGGACCGGAGAGGAGATTGACAACTGACCTTTGGACATGCTAGAATAATATTGGGAATTCCTTAATAATTGAAAACAAGGGCCAGTGGGGAGTGAGGGTGTAGTGCTTTTAATTTTTAGTGCTGACTTATATAATTGCTTTAGTGAGCAAGTGCCAGGTAACAAGTGCAATGTGTTACAGGTAACTTAAATGCAAAATGACAAACAGTAACTTTCTTTCAAGTGAAACAAGGAAATAAGTACAGTAAGCAATGCAGATATCACTAGTGATCCACAGAAGCTGAGAAGCCGCGATTAGGTGGAATTAGCGTTCCAGGGAAATAACAAGCAAACAAACAACAAGCATATAAACAAAGCTAGATTCAGCAGGCCTGGATCTAGTGTATGCTACAGCAAACAAAGTGCACCAATTTCAGTAAGATACAGTTCAAATATTCAGGCACTATAAACCTTTAACCAGAAATTCCCAGCTCAGAAGGGCAGAGTCCAGCCTCTTCTCCCACAAGAGTGCAGACCATGAACCTTCTTAATGTAAAATAACTGGCCTGAAGCCCAAGTGCTTAAACCAGAACTAATACACTTTAAGAATAACAGACACTGGGCTCTCAATCAGCAGTTCCCAACTTAGAAGGATGAAAGCTACCTGTCCTGCCACCACAGTGCATGCCACAAACCTTCCTAATGTAAAACAACTGGTCTGAAGCCCAAGTGCTTAATCCAAAGACTTAGAATGATAGCTACACTTTAATCAAGTTACTACCAAGCAGTAATAAATACAATTGAATACTTTAGAGAATGCCTGGATTAGTGCTCAAGTTACACAAACAAAGCTAGATCCAGCAGGCCCAAATCCAGTCTATGCCACAGCAAACAAGGCACCAACTTCAGTAAGAAGCAGTTCAGATATGCATGCACTATAAGCCTTTAACCAGAAATTCCCAGCTCAGAAGGGCAGAGTCCAGCCTCTCCTCCCACAAGAGTGCAGACCACGAACCCTCTTAATGTAAAATAACTGGCCTGAAAGCCCAAGTGCTTAAACCAGAATTAATACACTTTTAGAATAACAGACACTGAGCCCTCAATCAGCAGTTCCCAACCTAGAAGGATGTAAGTTACCTGTTCTGCCACTACAGTGCAGACCACAAACCCCCTCAGTGCAAAACAACTGGTCCGAAGCCCAAGTGTTTAAACCAAAAGGCTTAGAATGAGTTACACCAAGCAGTAATAAATACAATTGAGTACTATTAAGATGATGCAAAAGTAAAAAAAAAGTAGGTAGAAACACAAGTACAGTAAAAGCAGATGAAAATTTTTTTTCTGAACAAGTGCTGAGATCAAAGAAACATATTTGAGTGCTGAAACTATAAAACTGGCTAGTTATAAGAAAAAAAAACTAAGCTAGAAGGCTTCCCTCCAACACAGAAGGGCTTGGGGGCTCAGAAGCCTACAAATAGTCTATACCACTTAACAGGAAAGGCAGGAAACAAGCTTAAATTATTATTTTTTTTTCTGTTTCCCAGATGCTCTCTTTGTACACAGTAGGAGTGCCTGAAATCAGAATATGATCTCACTGCACTCAGTTGAGTGAGCAAATGAGATGGGCCCAGAAGGAGTATCCAAACACAAATTTACAAGAGGGGCGGGCAGTTGCAAGGCCACTAAGATTAACACCAAAACAAAAACAGGGAGGGTGGGTGGGACTAACTGAAGAGCAGAGTCAAAACTTCCAGTTCAGTTAATATTCCTTCCACACAGTTAAAATTGCCTGTGCCTGTTACCAAAAAGCAGGTGAGGGCATTTTAGGGACAGCAGTGTACTACAAAAAGTTCATCCCCAGTTATAATACCATAGCTGCTCGCCTCACAGACCTGACAAGGAAAAACAGGCCAGATAAGTTAGTGGCTAGCATATGGGCAGGCATTCCAGAAGATTAAAGGAGCTTTTGGAGGATCCCTTGTGTTAGCCAGTCCAGGTTACTGCAAAGAATTTGTTGTGCAGGTGGATGCTTCAAACCATGGGGTGAGGGCTGTGCTTAGCCAGATTTCTTCAGAGGGAGAAGAGCACCCAGTGGTTTATCTCAGTTGTAAGCTCCAATCCAGGCAGGAATGCTATGCAGCTGTAGAAAAGGAATGTCTAGCCATAGTGTGGGCACTGCAGAAATGTATGCCTTATCTGTATGGAAGGAAATTCACTGTATTTACACACCACAATCCCCTAACATGGTTACATCGAGCCAGCCAGCAAAATGCCAAGTTACTAAGGTGGAGCCTAGGGTTGCAAGCATATGATATTACAGTGCAGCACTGCACTAGGGTTAGTAATGCCAATGCAGATGAGCTCTCAAGACAGGGAATGGGGTAAGGTATTCCCAGACAGGCTCAACCCTCTCAAGCAATGTTTCTCAAGGGTCACTTGAAAAACTATCTTGAGTTCTTATGGGTAGGGGGGAATTGTGAAGGTTGCTATCCCAGCTAAGCTAGCTAGAATTTTGTAAAAACTTCTATGTTATTTGTGAATAGTAATATGATTTGTATGCTTGTCTTACAAATGTAAGAAAACTATACGCTATGTTAAACTGTATGCTATGTGCTGAGCTTCAAGAATGTAACCACAATGTACCCTACTGGAAAAGAACAGCATTAAATTGCAAACTCTAAGAAAATAAGTGAATTGTTTATGATGGCATTTATCTCAGCTAGGAGACAGAATGTTTGCAGCTATTAATTCTTTCTATTGTCTGGAAACAGAAATAATTCCAGGTTCCAAAGTAAAAGTGTGCAACTGTTTTATGACTTCCAGTTCCAGGCAAACTTCTAAGACATAATTATTTTTGACACAAAGATGCTAAAATTTTAAGTTTCTGTTAGCCTGGAAACTGGAAGCAGAGGTGTCAAATAGTGATGTCATCCAACTAACCCAGCAGTAATGTGTATTATTAATTTAAGAACTATCTCTCAAAAAAAGTCTGTGTTTTGTGTTTTTCTTTAGACCTAGAAACATCCTCTCATGAGTATTCTCATATATATTTGCCTGGCTGTGTAAGTAAGTCATTTAGTGCATATTATCTCTTAGAGATAGATAGGAATATAGTAAGATTAGTTTAGATGTTTTCTTTATTTATATGAGTCTGCCCTGCAATGTTATTTTAAAGTATTTCCTGTGATTCTGAACTCTGTTGTCACTGTGTTGAGTTACTGAGTATTGTCTTATTATTTTATTATTTATTATTAAATATATTTAAACCTTTTAATTGTGGCTGGTTTGTTTAGAGATATTTAAGCTCTTAGAGTATGTGCATATGAATTTGGTGACACTGTATAGGCCACTCCTAAATAGCCTTAGTCTTGGACACACTTACCACTTGGATAATAGTAACATTACACAGAATTGGTCATCCTTTGTAAGGGTCTTAGAGTAGCTGATAACAGTGGTTGGTGGCAGCTGGTACTACCTCATAGTCTGGGCAGAAGGGGGCATAGCTAGTAAACTTGTGCCAGCCTTCTTGGGCAGGGACACGAAGCACTGGTTGGACAGAGAGGGTGCTGGAAGGTGTTGGCTTGACCACTTGGCTGAGATCTTAACTCTATAGCTGTGCCAGTGGGGAGTCTTATTGGGGATCAGGAGAGAGAGAGGGAGAAACCAGCCCCAGACTGACTGTGATCTCCGTGTGCTGTTAAGGGAAATTGTACTTTACTCTGTGTGTACTTGTCAACCTCCCAATGTGTACATCCTTCACTGGTGTTAGTGGTGAGGATTGAGGCTCCTTGATTACTGGGACAGTGCAGGGGCACCACAGGCTACATAAAGACAGATATACCTACCCAGAAAGCACAGGACAAACTCAAAAACAAGCCACCCTGGTGAAATCCCAACATCAATAGATTGTATAATGAAAGGAAGAAAATTGTGGCAAAAACTAACAAGATAAAAACTCTCTCATCAATCTAAATAAGCAACTCAGAGGACTTACCATGCCCACCAAAGCTAAATTTGATGTAAAATAGCCTCCCAGTCCAAGGACAATCATGATCCTTTCTTCAGTTACATCCACAATGACAAAGGCAGTACACAACAATGTGCCAAACTAACTGTAAATGGAGTCACTTATACTGAACTGGAAGGAATATCAAATCTAATGACTGGCAAATTTAGCTTCAGTTTTAACCCACTAGACACCCTCAGGAAATATCCTGGAACATAACTTCCACAACTATCACTAGAGAAGAGGTTCTCAATTCACTCTCAATGGCTAAAAACACTGCATTCATGATCCCCAGAAATATCACAGGATGCCTCCTTAATATCATGAAATATACCCTATCAAGAGCGATAGAATCACTGTTTAACCATAACCTTCAGGCAGGTTTTATTTCAAGGACTGCAGCTGACACCCTTCTGCACAAAGGTGGGCAATCTACAGACCCCAGTAACTACAGAACCAGAAGTCTGATTAGTCTCACACGCAAAGCCCTAGAAAAATATTATGGAAATGGTAAGCAATGACATAGTAAACCTTCAGACTCTGGGCTCAACCCAGTTTGGTTTTGTCAAGTGCAGGCCATGCTTGCTCAGCCTGTTAGATCTCTTTGAGAAGATCAGCAAAGCAATGGATTACATCAAAACAATGTATACTGCACTGCCTACCTTGGCCTGGTCAAATCATTCAACACATTACCCCACTCTGACATTGGAGACAAAACTCAGACAATTAGAAATAAACTCATATGTTGCCCACTGGACAGCTAACTGGCTCCCATATAGGAACCAAGACATTAGGATAGGAGAGTCTACCTCCACAAAGGGACTGATCACTAGAGGAGTCCCTCAGGGCTCTCTTCTGGGTCGGCTCTTTTTTTGCCATCTAGTACTCTGAAGTCAAGACCAGTAACAAGGGATTCAGAATGACCAAGCATGCAGACAATTGCAAACTAGATGCAGTCATAGAATCCCCCAGAGGCACAAATACCCTGCAAAATGGCTTGACACAGACTAATAACTGGTTGCAGAGCCATGGTCTAAAACTCAGTTCAAAGAAATGTATAACATTATCCTCTGGGAAGATGGCTATGCTTGGAAACTACAACATTGATAATGCGACTCTAAGACTAGACCCAGTAGCCAGGGACCTGGACACACATGTAGTTAGTAACCTGTTTATGGTAGTCAGGAAATCAATCTATATTGCACAAATGAGGGATACGGGTGGAACCCTGGGAAAAATTTGTGTTTTCCCATCCACTCATCAAGGTTGCGCTTGAAGAGGGTCAGCAAGTTGCTCTATTTGACGTGTATAGGAAGTCTATTCCAGGGATGGGCTGGCATCTGGGAGACAAACCTGTCTCTCAAGCAGGTTTTGTTGATGTCGCATATTAGATTCAGGCCTTTTGAGCAGGTAGTGTGTGATGAATCAGACTTACGGATATGAAGCAACTCTAGTAGGGCAGGGTTCGAGATTGTCTTATAGGCAAGACACAGATCACCCCTGAGCAATCTATACAATACCGAGTAGAGTGATAATGATTTGAGCCCGTTTGCATAGGACAGGTGTTGGAGGCCATGGATTCTCTTTGTGAGGTATTTCAGTGGCCTTTCCAGTTGATGCAGATGTTTGCAGAAGTACATCCTAAACGGGGCATTATACTCAATTATTGGTCTAATGAGGGAGGAGTATAGAGAGGTAATAGCTTTTTTTTTCCTGGATGCAATCCCTTTACTTATGAGATGAACCAAGTAAAAGGCTTTTCTGACCACTGCCACTACATGATGGGCGAATGTGAGGTTGTTATCAACCTGAGTGCCCAGGTCTCTCACCACAGGTTATGTGCTTAGGTGATTACCTTTGCTGCGGTAATTGGTAGGGGTCATGTTTTTGCCGAATGGTATGATGATACATTTCTTTGCATTTAGCTTGAGACCATGACTTTGGCATCAGTCGATAGTTGCTGTGAGACTCTCTTGTAGTATATAAACATCATTTGGAGAGTCAATGATAGCACCCAACTTACAGTCGTCCACAAACTTGGTCAGCCTCAGGCCTTTTATCTTTGCCTGGACCTCTGAGAAATAGATGCCAAACAGTAGGAGTCCCAGGACAGATCCCTGGGGAGCTCCACTAGTGACAGGTCTGCTATCAGAGGTGGAGGTGCCTGTTTTGACTTTGAGGGTCCAGTTGGTGAGACAGTTGGCCACCCACCTGATGAGATAGGGATTTATGCCAAGTTGTGCTAGCTTTTCAATGATGCCCGAGTGGGGGATTGTGTCAAAGGCCTTGGCCAAGTCAAGGTAAGCTGTATGCCTTGACTTTTCCTCATCCAGGGCCTTGGTGACAGTCTCAAAGAAGTCAACCAGGTTCAACAGGCAAGATCTGCCCTTGATGAATCCAAACTGGGTGGGGTCAAGTGCTTGGAGATTGCCTATGTCCTTGCTTATGAGATCCGTAATAATATGCTCCATGGCTTTGCAGATCAGACTTGTCAAGATAATGGAACGATAGTTTCCAGGATCAGTAGTGTCACCACCTTTGTGCAAGGGGATGACAATGGCATTTCTCCACTTTGCTAGTATGAAGCCTGTACTTACGCTGTGGTTGAATAGGGTGCTCAATGGTGAAGCCAGTTCTTGCTGGAGATGGTGCAGAATACATCCCGGGATACTATCAGGTCCCATGGAAGCTGTGTTCTTTGCCTTGAATAGGGCCTGCAACACTTAATCTACAGAGATGTGAGGTGTGAGACAAGTATCAGGGATGTTGAAAGGGCATTTGGGAGGCAGGGGGGTGAGGTTTGCTCTGAACCTATCTGCCTGCAGGTTGGCTAAGTCAACAGGATCAATGTAAGTGATACTGTTAAGTACTAATTTAGAACAAACCTGGGCTTTGCCACAGAGGTTAATTGCTGACTGAGGTTTCTTTTTGAGGGCTAAATTCTTGGCTAAGCTTGTAAGGGCCCCAGGGCTATTAACCTAGTAACCTCCTATGATCCTATGAATTTATAAGCAAAGGTATGGTATCTAGGTCTAGGGAAGTCATTGTTCCATTGTACTCTGCACTCATCAGACCAGTCATTGAGTGCAATGCCCACCTTTGTATGTGCCTGACCAGGTATAGGCAACAACTGGAATTTCCATAGACGTTCCTCACAAAATGAATACAGGAAGTAAACAAGATATACTGTGCAGACTGCCTCAAAGCCCAATCCCTGTACTCTGTCTCCTACAGACTGTAGAGAGGCAATCTATGTCTGGTCTACAAGACACCCTCTGATCTCACTCTGATGGATCTGCTGCACATCCATAAAACACCTGTCATCAGAATTAACCAATCTGGAGACTTATACTTTGTCTTCTACATAAATAGGACATGTTAGAAGGACAGGTATATGTCTTAGAGACTATCTCTTCTCTGGAACAGGCATCTTCTTTAACCCACTTCAAGCATAACTTGAACCAATGGATAGTGAATCAGAAATGTACCCCTGGTCTGGCACCTATGTCTCTAATACATGGAGGCAGCCTGTAACTGCTTGACCACCCAAGGCCAAGCTTACATATACCTTCTTAAAATAACCTTATGGTACCAAAACATGTCATATATATTTTGTAATCTGATCCTCTTTGAAAAAAAGTGTTCCACATCAAGTATGGCATGCAACCCATATTCTGATCACTCCAAAAAACACAATATTCCAAAATAAACACTCATTAAGGATCATGGGCCCTCACCCTCTTTATACATAGTAGTGAAGGGTAAACAAAGTATCAATGCTGTCTTTCTCAGGGGCATTTTCTGAAAGTAACATGGATGTGGAGTGCACTGCTTGTTTCTTTATAGGGAAACTTTTCAAATCCTCGGTTAATTATTGATGCTACAACCATTCAAACAAGTTTTCAACAATATTTTTCTGCTTAACTCCTACAGGCAGATGAGCTTCTTATAATATTCAATATACACTCCTATTATGGAAGCTTGTATTCATTTAGAAGCCAGAGAGTAAAAAGATGGAATTAATACACAAGTAGGTATAACATTAAATCAGAAAATTAAACGCATCCTTCATTCTGCCTCTAGCTATAATTTCCAATCAAATTCTGGTCTCACTAGACCCCCCCCCAAAAAAAAAAGAAATGGATAATTCAAGATATCCAGTCATCTACTATCATTGTAGGTTAATATGTCATAGAGGCTGTGAAAGAATATACAACTTTAGATACCAAAATCAGTTTAAGAATTACTGGCTGAAAGTCCATTGGTACTGTGTCATTTTAATAACTGTATTTTTGTGTACATAGAACATTATCCATTATCATCAATTAATTATTTTGTCCCATTTTGGAGAAATCTGGTATTAAACTGGCTAACAGATATCTCATCAGTAGCCCAAACTGCAGGGAAGGCAACCCACCACTGCAGTTGGAGTAATCAGCCTATAAAGAATACAGATTACTTAGTAACAATGTTTAAAAACCTCTCCAAACTACTGAAAATGAACCATTACCTCCAATAATCCCTGATGCCTGAGTTCTGAGAAACACAAAATAATGTCATATGCAAAACAGTAATAGCTATTAAATATCTGACTCACACCTTATTCCCCCTTTTGTGAAAAATAAGTGCCTATCTTGATTGTTAAAGGTTCCATAGCCAAAAAAAAGCAGAGGTTTACCAGTCATCATTGGCATGGGGTATGGGATAGAGAGGTTTTATCCTAAATATTTGCATGCACCCCTTAATATAACATGATCAGGGAATGAACTCATGTATATGAAATGACAAACCATGAATATCTAACATCTGACACACTTTCAAAGGCTTTTTCTCCATCTACACTGAAAGCAATTTGTGGAACCTTATTCTTTCTTGTAGATTCAGAGGCTCCCTCTTCTGATATAAACTGTCAACCATCTAAGGGAAATAGACAAAGTTTGATAAAGACAGACTAATTTATGTGAAACAGAGCACCTCCCTGACCCTCTTCAAATGCAATCTAGATCAATGGATGGGTGACCACAAATTCACTCCTGGGGTGGCACCCATGTCTATCCTGGACAGAGGAAGTCGTTATTAACTACCATAGACCCTTACCTCTGTGAACTTCACTTGCCTAACCACTGACAATTGGGGTTACTAAGGACTGTTGGAAAGCTGATAGATTTGCTGTGAGCTGCAGAGCTGGATTCTATTCCAAACTGATAAGTACACTTTTTGCAACTTAATTTGCACTGTGCTGTATTTATACACTTGCCTATTATTTATAGTGGTGCTATATTATTTCAGTCTCTTGTCTCCACTGTGTTTTTTTCTCAGGGTAGCTCAGAAGCTAGTTTCAGGGAGGGGGTTGTTGAGCCAGCCCACATCCTAACTGTTAGTCGTTGCCTGAGGTGTATTTTCATTGCTGTAATTTCAATACAGACTGCATTTCTGTGAACTGTTGGAAAGCTGATAGATTTGCTGTGAGCTGCAGAGCTGGATTCTATTCAAAACTGGTAAGTACACTTTTTGCAACTTAATTTGCACTATGCTGTATTTATACACTTGCCTATTATTTATAGTGGTGCTGTATTGTTTCTATCTCTTGTTGTCTCCACTGTGTTTTTTTCTCAGAGTAGCTCAGAAGCTAGTTTCTGGGAGGGGGTTGTTGAGCTAGCCCACATCCTAGCTGTTAGTCATTGCCTGAGGTGTATTTTCATTGCTGTAATTCCAATACAGACTACATTTCTGTGAACTGCTGGAAAGCTGATAGGATTTGCTGTGAGCAGAGTTGGAATCTATTCCAAACTGATAAGTGCACTTTTTGCAACTTAATTTGTACTGTGCTGTATTTATACACTTGCCTATTATTTATAGTGGTGCTGTATTGTTTCTGTCTTTTGTTGTCTCCACTGTGTTTCTGTCTTTGGTTTACTAAGGAACACTATGAAACTTATGTATTTTTTAGACATTATGTTACTATAAGTCTAATACATTTATGTATGTATATCTGTCTCTTGATATAACATACTTGATTTCTATATCATAATATATATAAGATGTGCTTGAGATTTTCTATGTGTGGCATTGTAATATATGCTTTTATATGTAAAAATATAGGTTATAATGCACTTTGAGATAATACTTCTTTATATTTATATTTATTTATATATATATATATATGTATTTTTTGTAAGGTAATGTTTTATTATACTTTATACATTATTATTTAGACTTTGATGTAAACGTTGATGCCCATTGCTAACTTGGTTGCTTGAATTATTTGGTTGAATCATACCATGTTTTTCATTGGTTGGGGCTATGTATAAATATTCACCATTTACATTGGATGGAAAACTCTATTCACTGATGAAGGCTGGTTAGCCGAAACCGGTTTGAACAAGGAAATTAAAAATGGTTACTCAATAAATATTTTATATTTACTTTGGATTTAAGTGTTTCAGTATTACGATTGCTGGCCATTGGTGTATGATTCGTTAATGGTTTGGCTGAGCATACCACACTTGCAGAGCATTAGGTTCCAGTTGTTGTTCGGTGGCTTTGCTGTTGGGCTGCAATACTTACACTATCTGGTCCGTATAGGGGGATTTGGTTTCCCCTGTTTGTCTGGTGACTAACCTTTGGAATATAGGAAAACCGAGCTATGCATCAAAACTGTTCAGGGGCATTGTTTTTTGGGTATTTCAATGAATCTTTTTGTCAAATGGAGGCATTTTATTTTTGGCGTTCGTAAGGAACCAAGTGAGGAGCTATTTTGACGTTTTTCGTCATACCGAAAAAAAATGAGGGCTAACAGTTTCTTTTTGCAGGTACCAGCATTTATGGTTGTATAATTTCAGGATATGTTCATTGGGACTGAGTGCTTTTGGCTTTCAAGCGATACAACCATTTGTTTGCGAGAACGCTGGGCGACCATTTTCTTGGGACTTACTATTTCCAAACTAACATCTCATACCAGCGGAATATAAGGTACTGTACTCATAAGTTTATCGTTCTCCCTTTTGGAAATACAACTTCATTTTTGTGAGAAGGCTGGGCCGCCATTTTTTGCAATTTTTTTGCGATTTTGGTATTTATTACCAACCCAACATACCACTTTAGTGGACTATAAAGTACTGTACTCATATTTTGTATGCCTTGTGGAGGTGGAGAGTCATTTGGACATTGGTTCTAATAGATGTCACAACGATTACTATCCGAGGGTGACGGTGTACATTTTGAGTGACTTTACTTAAGCCAAGGCTTATCAATGGTACTAATTCATGCTTGCTGAACTGTGACAATTACATTGCAATATATTTTACATCTCCTTATTTACAATGGTTTGTTTGGTCTGAAATATATGGATTTATGTTTCAAAAAAAATTTTTACTGTCACAATGGTTGAAATACCTGAGGTGTAAATACTGTTGAACAGAACGGATATATAAAGCGTTATCAAGGAATCAGGATATCATTCTGTTTCTATATATAGAGTTGTTTGAATAAGTATTCCATACAAACCTAATATGATTATGTACCTATAATATATGATTGTTTGGCACAACGAACTTTAAGGCACAAATTGAAGCCTATATTGTTAGTAGTAGGAACATGTTTCAAATTTGATGCTAATAACTGTATAATGTGTATAGATGCCTTTGACAAAAGTGGACTTTCGAATTCACACATGAAAACAATAGGCTTATCGTATACTAACATAAGGATTCTTATTCCCTATTAAGGTATCGACCTTCACTATACAAGTGAATATTTTGGAAACAGGGATTTGTATAGTCCTTTCAGGACTACAGATAATACTTAGATATAGGCTATTATCTTTTTACTATCACTAGGTTATTATATGACCATTACTATTATGAACAAACTTTATTAGAAAACCTATCAACTATGGTCATTAATATTAGGAATAAATTCCCTCAGAAAGTTCTATAACCTATATGATGGTTTGGCCCTGTATTGAAATATTATTTAGAATCCATAGCCTATATGGATGTTTTTTTTTTGTTCTTATACAATATCTTGTCTCATGAATGATGGGAAATTCGTACTGGTGTCATCAACAAGTCACACTTTAGGTATTGTCATACACAATATAAATAACGTTTTCTGTCATGATTTTTTTGTACTTCTCAAGAAGAATAGTGATGACCAGTCCCACCTCTGAGTATACAAATTGTTGAACCTAAATCAGGATACTATATACAACCATTGTCAGTAATAATAGGTTAATTTGGGAACTTTTGTCAAAACATATTAGGGATGGTGTTTTATTTTATTTCATTAGGCTGGATTAGATAACATAGGGACTCAAAGTGGTCTAAGGGACGGATATATCTGGGCTACTTTTGGTCTATGATATGGCAGTATTGCTGTCCTTTGACTGATATTGATATTGTAACTGAGATACTAGTATATTTCTAGATAAATATACACATGTCCATTGATATCAGTAAGTGCCCTATAATTATTAAATTAGAGTATCGAACATCTGTGTTCATAGAGGGCTAATTCCTTTGTCAATTTAGGAGCATTTCTAAATCTATTACACAAGTTTTGTGATTTTACTTTTGTATATATTATTTTGGACACATACAAATATGGATCTGGAGAACATTCTTCATGGATTATGTGCCGATAGGGATGATATTGGAGTTTTTGGGATAGATATCATGCCAGGCAATAATCAGAATGGCTCCTTGAACAATCCTTCTAATGGATGTGACATGGCCTTCAATAAATTAGGTAAGGGCCTGAAGAACTTGAGAGCAAATATTTGGCATCTTAGACTATTTCGTGCATACATTAATAGGGACATAGCCCCAAGAGGCCTCAGAATTCGTTTACAACCTTTGGTTGGTAGATCTGAAGAGAGACTGACCAAAGAATGGAATGTGGCACTACAACAAGCCTCTATGATGTTTGTTAAGATACTTGCATCATATTATGAAAGAATGGTTGATACTAAGTTAACTGAGGTGAAAACCCTTTGTGAGGAATGTAAAAAGTATGAGTCTCTACCCATTTATGCAGGTTCTGTAAATAAACTTTCAAAGGAATTGGCGAGCTATGAAAAACAGACTAGGGAGAGAAAAATTAAGAAATTCAATAGGGACATTACTGATTATCAAAGAGGATGTCCATTTGAGTCCTTCAGATCAGTAAGGTTTATGGATACCAGTCAGGGGACAGTAAACAGTAGACCCAGGAAGAGACCCAGATCTATTCTTAAGACCAATGACAAGTCTTTCATTAACACATCAGGGGAGGAATCCTCCTATACGGACAATGATAGTGTTAGTTACAGGGAGTCACCTATCTGTAAAAAATCCAATTCAACACACCCTTTAGACATGGAAAAAGGCAGCAGGGAGGCCGCAAACACAAGCATGGGTACAAGAACAAACTCTGTGGAGGGGTTGATACAGACACTTCTGAAATGATTGATAATGTCTGTAAGAATGTGTTGAATTTGTCTGATGTAACACTTACAAACGAACAGGAAAAACTACTTAATAAAGATCTTGGATTTGTACCTGGGTTTTTCTCTGATGAGTATAATATAGTTTCTGGTGTAATATGTTTTTGTCGTAACTTAAATCTTAAATTATTTTTTTCAGATAAAACCTCTCAAAGATCTAATGAATTCAGATTTCATAAATCTGAATTCCAACCACCCATGAACAAACATATATCCTTTTTTCTGCAATCAGTACTCAGAGATCTACACTTTCCACACATGGAATCTTGTATTATGGGTCAAAACATATCCCCCTCTGAAAAGTTGGCCATGGATGAACTGAGGAAGAATCATAATATTGTTATTCTACCAGCTGACAAAGGAGGGGCGGTTGTGGTTATGAATATCGGATATTATTTGAATGAGGGCAAGGAACAACTTGCCAATGCTAGATGCTATATGTATATGTCTATTGATCCGACTCCTGTATTCAAGAAAGAAATAGATACTTTTCTGAATCAAGCAGAGGAGGACGGTATAATTACTAAAAGTACAGTGCAACATCTAATGGCTACAGATCCACACAAACAAATTCTTTATCTTCTCCCTAAGATTCACAAATCAATCTCGAAACCCCCTGGAAGACCAATTGTGTCTGGCATTGGTTCCTTGACGGAACCTCTATCAGTGTTTCTTACACAATATTTAAAACCTTTGCTTACTTCTGTCAGGGCTAGATGACAGGACACAACTCAGTTTCTTCAAATAATACAGGATACACAATTGGAGCTGGGCTGGCTCATGTGTACTTTGGATGTGAAATCCTTATATACTAGTATACCTCATTGGGCTGGTCTACAGGCCTAGCAGTATTGGCTCAAACATTCAGCTCTATACCCACCTGGATTCAATACACTGTTAGTATGCATGGCAGAACATGTACTCAACAAAAATGTATTCTATTTTCAGGGAGAGTGCTATTGGCAACTTCAGGGTACTGCTATGGGAGCTTCTTTTGCTCCCATATATGCAGACCTATTCATGGCATTTTTTGAGGAATGTATGATCTACAATTCACTCCATAACCTGTATTTGGTGGAGATAGATATCTGGCAGATATTTGGATGACTGCTGGATGGTGTGGCATGCAGATGAGGCATATCTACAGGAGTTTGTGGAATATTTGAATGGAAATATATGGGGTATAGAGTTCACTGTAACATCAAGTCAGGAAACTGTTAATTTTTTGGACATTACAGTCTATAGGAATGAAGATGATACCTTGAATACTAAGACATATCGAAAATATCCACAGTACAACACTTTGCTCCATGTATCTAGTATGCATCCATGCCACACCATCCAGAACATACCCAAATCTCAATTTATGCGCATAAAACATATCAGCTCATCAGAACATGACTTTGATCAAGCCAAATCAGATCTTTATAACAGGTTTCTGGAAAGGGGATATAGAGAGTCTGACATACGTGGAGCAAGTGAATGGTCCACCCATCAGGATAGGAATACACTACTATAATACAAGAAACGAGAAACCACACAGGTGGAGCCTACTATAAGGTTTGTAACCACATATGGAAGAAATCATAATGTCATTAGGAATATTTTGGATTCCCACTGGAACATACTTCTGGCAAATGAAGAATTAAGGGGACTCTTGGGTCCCTAATGTCAGTTTTCATACAGACGTGGCAAAACATTGGGTGCCCTATTCTCTCATTATAAGCATAAGGAAAGTGGGGGTGCAATATATAAACAAATGACCATAACTGGAGACCAACTTTTGGGCACTTTCCCATGTGGACACTGTGGGTCATGCCAACAAGTAAGTAACTTAAACAATTTAGTAATGCCAACACTAGCAGGGTTTATGACTTAAGAGTCTTTGGTAACTGCAGCAGCAGTTGGATTGTGTATTTAGCCACCTGCCAATGCTCAGCTTTTTATGTGGGCCAAATCTCCCGCTCACTTAGAACTCAAATGAATGAACACAAAAGTAACATTAGAAACAAAAAAGAAACCAATGCCCTTTATGGACATACTATTAAACATACCAATGCCAAGTTCATGTTTATGATTATAGACAAAATTACAGGAGATAGAAATAATCAACAAGGTTGGCATAGTATCCTTAACCACAAAGAGAAATATTGGATCATTAATCTTGGGGCACTATTTCCCCCAGGTCTCAATGATCATTTGTAATAGTTTTGGAGATGTTAGGTATAGGATGTGTATCCATAGGTTATAGATAGGAAATGGAGAAGAATCTTTGAAATTCCAATATGATTATGAGCATATTAATATCCATATATTGTTAATATGTTCTTGAATTAATTAATCAATGCACCTAATTTATACTTGGCATGACAATAACTTATACTATGGGGTGTTTAAAAGGAAAAATCATATGATGCATGTTTTATTAGAAAACATGTTATAACATATATATATATGGTTCCCATTCAGAAGCCTGAAACATCATAAGCCTGAAAATCAAAATCCTGAAACCAAAAGCCTGAAAATTCAGAATCCTGAAAACTCAAAATCCTGAAAGCCTAAAATCCTGAAAGCCCCAAATCCTGAAACTCAAAATCCTGAAAACACAAAATAGACATACTGATGTCATTGTGGCTTTGCTATTGTTAGCCCTGTGGTGTTAGGTCATGCGTTGGGGTCAGATAAGTGGCTGGTTTTATGTTAGGGTTAGAGGTGTTTAAGTGAGTTAGGGTTAGGCGCAGGTTAGGCATGTATGCAATAGTGACAAATATTGAGGTTAGAGCGGTTTAAGTGAGTTAGGGTTAGCGCGCGGCTCAGGTGAGTGTGCAATAGTGACGGACCTTAGGGTTAGGGTTAGGGTCAGGGTCAGTTGGTAGATATTAGTGTCTTTATAGTGAGATATTAGCATTATTTGTGTTTTCAGGATTTTGAGTTTCAGGATTTTGGGCTTTCAGGATTTTGGGCTTTCAGGATTTTGAGTTTTCAGGATTCTGAATTTTCAGGCTTTTGGTTTCAGGATTTTGATTTTCAGGCTTATGATGCTTCAGGCTTCTGAATGGGAACCATATATATATATATGTATAGGAAATTAATCCAATGCAAACTATATATGATTTTTTGAATCTCTTTGGTTTACTAAGGAACACTATGAGACTTATGTATTTTTTAGACATTATGTTACTATAAGTCTAATACATTTATGTATGTATATAACTGTCTCTTGATATAACATACTTGATTTCTATATCATAATATTTATAGGATGTGCTTTGGATTTTCTATGTGTGGCATTGTAATTGTGGCATTGTTTATATGTAAAAATATAGGTTATAATGCACTTTGAGATAATACTTCTTTATATTTATATATATATATATATATATATATATATATATATATATATATATATATATGTGTATTTTTTGTAAGGTAATGTTTTATTATACTTTATACATTATTACTTAGTCTTTGATGTAAACTTTGATGCCCATTGCTAACTTGGTTGCTTGAATTATTTGGTTGGATCATACCATGTTTTTCATTGGTTGGTATAAATATTCACCATTTACATTGGATGGAAAACTCTATTCACTGATGAAGGCTGGTTAGCCGAAACCGGTTTGAACAAGGAAATTAAAAATGGTTACTCAATAAATATTTTATATTTACTTTGGATTTAAGTGTTTCAGTATTGCGATTGCTGGCCGTTGGTGTATGATCCACTGTGTTTCTCCCACCCACCATCCCTGTTCTTGTCTTGGTGTTAATCTTGGTGGCTTTGAAACTGCCTGCCCCTCTTGTAAGTTTGTATTTGGATACTCCTTCTGAGCCTATCTCATTTGCTCACTCAACTGAGTGCAGTGAGATCATATTCTGATTTCAGGCACTCCTACTGTGTACAAAGAGAGCATTTGAGAAGGACAACCCCTGTAGCCTCTTAATCCTGCTGTGTTCCCTCCCTCAAAAAAAAAAAAAAAAAAATTATATATATATATATATATATATATATATATATATATATTCACCTGCTCTTACTTTAACTGCCTTAGTTGCTGTTCTGCATGCTATCTGTTCAGTTGTTCTTACTCTGCACTTATTACTGCTTGTTAGTAGCCTTCTAATTTAATGCCTTCTGCACTTGTTTTTTAGTAATTTAATTTAATTGCATTTAATTAAACTATATTTGCTGTAATATTGATACACGTGTGCTAGCCTGCACTGCATTTGAATTGTATTTACTGCTGTTTTAGCTGCTTTTCTGTAAAAAAAAAAAAAAAAAAAAAAAAATTCCTAGCTTGTTTCCTGCCTTTCCTGTAACTTATCTAGTCCGGATGCAGACTTGCTGTGTCCGGGACTGTTTGTGAGCTCCGGAGCCCCCCAGGCCTTTCTGTGTTGGAGGGAAGCCTTCTAGCTTATCGGTGGGAGTGGTGGGCACTGGGTAGCCTATCTGCCACAGGAGGAGAGGTTTCTGGCCCAGAAATTATAGTTTATTGGCCGTTTGGGAAGCTCTTCCATCTCTTTCAACCTTCTGATTCAAAAGCCTGTGTTTGCGCTTGTTTCCTGCCTTTCCTGTTACTATTCTAGTCCAGGTACAGATTTACTGTATCCAGTACTCTTTGTAAGCTTCTGAGCCCTCCAAGCCTTTCTGTGTTGGAGGGAAGCCTTCTAGCTTATCAGTGGGAGTGGTAAGCATTAGGTAGCCTATTTACCGTGGGAAGAGTGGGTTTTGGCCCATAAATTGTAGTTTATTGGCCATTTAGGCAGTTTTCTATCTCTTTCAACTTGCTGGCTTAAAAGCCTGCTTTTGCACTTGTTCCCCACCTTTCCTGTAACTAGTCTAGTCCAGGTACAGATTTGCTGTATCCAGGACTCTTAGTAAGCTTCTGAGCCCCCCAAGCCTTTCTGTGTTGGAGGGAAGCCTTCTAACTTATCAGTGGGAGTGGTAAGCATTAGGTAGCCTATCTACCACAAGAAGAGTGGTTCCTGGCCTAGAAATTGTAGCTACTGGCTTTTCCCGTCTCTTTTCAACTTTCTGGTTTAAAAGCCGCACTTGTGCTTGTTTCCCACCTTTCCTGTAACTAGCCTAGTCCAGATATAGAGTTGCTGTATCCAGGACTGTTGGTAAGCTTCTGAGCCCCGCAAGCCTTTCTGTGTTGGAGGGAAGCCTTCTAGCTCATCAGTGGGAGTGGTAAGCACTAGTTGGCCTATCTACCACAAGAGGAGTGGTTCTGGCCCAGAAATTGTAGTTTATTGGCCGTTTGGGCAGTTTTTCCATCTCTCTCAACTTTCTGGTTTTAAAGTCCGTGTTTGCGCTTGATCCCCACCTTTCCTGTAACTAGTCTAGTCCAGGTACAGATTTGCTGTATCCAGGACTGTTTGTAAGCTTCTGAGCCCCCCCAAGCCTTTGTGTTGGAATGGAGCCTTCTAGTTTATCAGTGGGAGTGGTAAGTACTAGGTAGCCTGTCTACCACAAGAGGAGTGGTTCTTGGCCCAGGAATTGTAGTTTATTGATCATTCAGGAAGTTGTCCATCTCTTTCAACTTTCTGGTTTAAAATACCACATCTGTGCTTCTTTCCCATCTTTCCTGTAACTAACCTACTGGAAAGCACTAGAAAGCCTTAAACTGATACAAACCTTCTAGCTTAAAAGAGAGACTTTGGAGTGATTGAGTATCAGTTTTCTGTATTTTCTTGCTGTACTTAACTGTTTTCTACCTAAACGCTGATTTTCCAGCACTTATTGTGGTTTAAAAGCTTGTTTTTTTCACATATTGTACTTATTTGACTTCCTGCACTTTTAAAAAGTTGTTTTTTGTTTAAATAAATTGTTTAACTGTTGTAGGCTACACACTAAAGTGCAATAGCATTTTTGGATCGCTTGTAGTCATTTAAAGCTGTTTTAAGTGTACTTTTTACTGTTTTTGCCTTATCTTTCAAAAAAAAAAAAGTCTTCTTTCCCACCTTTCTAAGCTAGTATAGTCCAGTTTTCAGGCTAGTGCTGAATTCAGGGCTGTGTTACAAGTTTCTGAGTAGCCCATACCTTACTTGGATAGAGGGAAGTTTCTTTGTTCACCTGTGAGAGAGGGGAACTTTGAGCAGCCATCTGTCCCTGGAGGAGTGGTTCCAGCCCAGAAGTTAGTAGTTTAAAAACAGCGTTTGCAAAGTTTTGTGCACAGGGCAGCACTAGTTAGCTAGGGCTAAATTATTCCCAGCTCCACTAAGTCTCCTCTTCAGTTTTTCACTTGAAAGTAGTCTAACTTTCAACCTAAGCACTCAAAAAGCATCCTACAGTCCAGCACTTGCTCAGACCTAATAGCAAGCACTAATATACCCCAACACTTGATTGCCCAGCAGGGCAAGGCTCTTTATCCATCCCTCACCAACCAAGTGACTAAGCAGCTCACCCTACTATTCAGGCATGACCAAAGGGCAACTTCAGGTGTACTCTCTAGTCCAGCTGGTGAACCTGGGTATCCTGAGGCAATGTTACAACTGCCTCATGTACACAGACAGCCCTCTCCTCCTACCACAAAACACTTAACATATGCGAGAGATGCAATTATGCAGCCAAACTGGAGGCTAAGGTCTCTCCACCCAAGACTGGAACAGACAGTCATGAGGAGAAGGTTAACACTTGCACCACACCTCCAGCCTCACATAGACCTACTAAATCAGCACTGGCAAAAAATACACATAAATACACAAAATCATATTCAGAGGCTCTAAATAAAAACCTGCAAAAGCATCAGAGAGCTCCAAAGCAGACACCCAAAAAACCTGCACCTCCCGTCACAAACCAGACAACACATAAAACACATAATCAATGTGCTGCACAATCACAGCCCTTAAGGCGAAATCACATGCCTAACACACTAGTAACAGGTGACTCTATAGACAGGCATACTGATGCCCCACTCACTAGGCTGGACAAGGAGAAGGTTACTGTTAGCTGCCTGTCAGGAGCCAGAATCTGCCACATAACACAAGCACTCAGGTCACTCCAGAACAAGTACAAATATGACTCTGTCATTGTTCATGTTTGTGTGAATGACCTGAGACGTACCTCCCTGGACTACATGAAAAGAAACATGGAAGAGCTCTCTGATCATGTAGCCCAGGTGGGTATGACCCTGACCCTGAGTAGCATCCTGCCCTCACCAAGAATGATACCTCAGTATAAAGAAAAAATAATCAATTTCAACAATTGGCTAAGCTTCTGGTGTCATTCAAAAGGGATCCAGTGACTGTCAGCCTGGGATGACATGCTCAACAGGCCGCGTTGCTTCGCAAGAGACAGCTTGCACCTGTCAACCCTTGGCTTTCAAATACTGGCCAAGTCTCTTGCTGCCCCCATAGTCCCTTTTTTAGGCAAGGCTCAAAATTCAAACCCACCTCTGTAAACAGCACAAGTAAAAAAATGAGGGTTATGCTACTCAACGCCAGGAGTTTAAATCTCAAAATGCATGCGCTCGAAGCACTCCTAAGTATGGAGAACATCAACATCTGTGCAGTAACTGAAACCTGGTTCAAGGCTCCAGAGAGCACTCCAGCACTACTGGGCTACAACTCATACCACACATTTCGGCTACAGAACATGAACTGAAACACGAAAGGAGGGGGTGTATCCATATTCATCAAGGATACCCACACCTCCAGGTTAGAGGCGCAGCATGATACCTCTGAAATCATCCATGTGCAACTAACATCGGGCAAATCTGCAATGCAAATAGTCGCCTGCTACAGATCCCCCTCCATGACCCAGGACCACCACTCTGCCTTTCTGGAGACACTGGAAAACATGACGGTCCTACCGAACACCCTGATATTGGGCAATTTCAATTACCCAACCATTAACTGGGAAAACTACTTGAGTACAAACTCCCAGGCTCAGTGCTTCCTGGAATTTATCAACTGAAATGCCCTGGATCAGCTGGTAAACTCCCCTACCAGAGGCCACAACATATTGGACCTGGTCATCACCAACATGGGTGACAGGTGTTCCGCACTGGAAGTCAAACCGTCACTGGTTAGATCAGACCATAAACTAATCATTCTGGATGTCCACACCCCCCCACCACCCCCAACCAAGGAAACCACAGTGAAAAACTTTTCTAAAGCAAACTTCACCTTACTTAAGGCAGAGGTGGTAAGTTTCACAGCCCCCACGCTAAAGGATAACACTGCCCAAGATGCAGAATCCTTTACAATTGCACTCTCTGAGCACCTACAAGGATGCATGGATCGTGCCATCCCTAACAAAACCAAGACTCACTCCCCTAAGAGAAGGAAACCAGTCTGGTGGACCCCTGCCATAAACAGGTTATACAACAAAAGGAGGAAACTAGTTCAGAAAAAAAGCAAATCCCAAGAAGGAAAGACATCCCTGATCAGTATCAGTAAGAAACTAAGGTCACTCATAAAATCATTCAAGGCTAACTTCGAAAGAAAAATAGCCAAGGATTTGAAAGATAATCACAAAGCCTTCTTTAGCTATGTCAAGAATCTAAGTGGCAACTCGCAAATATGCTCTGAGCTAGTGCAAAATAGCACAAAATATACTGAACCTACTGATATTGCCAACATCCTGGCAGATAGATTCAGTGCAAACTTCGCCTCCCTCTCACCTTCAAAAGGGCCCACAACAATACCGGAAAAGTGTAGGGTCCCGGAAATCACAGAAGCACAGGTGAAAACAGCCCTTTCAAAAGCCAAAAACACAGCATCAATGGGGACAGATGGTGTCCCAGGTTGTGTCTTGCACGAACTATAGAACGAACTAATCCCCCACCTAAACACGCTGTTCAACCTCAGCCTCTCCACAGGCTATGTGCCCATAGAATGGCGCACAGCAATGATTATTCTGCTCCACAAAGGAGGGGCCACAACTCACCCCAAAAGCCTGACTAGCCTGGTCTGCTAGGCTATTGAGCGCATCATCATGGAACTCATTAACAAAGACATTGGGAACCTCCAAACACTTGACCCAACCCAGTTTGTCTTTGTTAAGAGCAGATCATGCCTACTAAACCTGATTGACTTCTTCGAGACAGTCACCAAGGCCATAGATGAGGGAAAGGTGGTTCACACAGCCTACCTTGATCTCGCCAGGTGTTCAACACCATTCCTCACTTGGGTATTATAGAAAAACTCACCAGCCTGAACATAAACCCCTATATCACAAGATGGGTTGCCAACTGGCTTACAATCAGAACTCACACAATAAGAATAGAGGGGTCCAGGTCCGACTCTAAACCAGTCACAAGTGGTGTCCCGCAAGGCTCGGTCCTGGGATCCTTACTGTTTGGCATATACTTCTCAGAAGTATAGACAAATACAGGAGGACTATGGCTAACCAAGTTCGCCGATGACTGCAAACTGGGAGCCATAATTGACTTTCCGGCTGACACGGACATCCTTCAAAAAGACCTTACTGAGACAGACACCTGGTGTCAAAGTCATGGCCTCAAGCTAAATGCCAAAAAATGCATAGTCATCCCATTTGGGAAAAACAAACCACCCACAAATTACCACATAGGCGGCAGCCCCCTTAATACAGAAGAGGTAATAAGAGATCTGGGGACCCAGGTAGATAGTAATCTCTTGTTTAACAATCATATTGCCAAAGTAGTTAGGAAATCCTTCTATGTGGCCCATCTAATTACTAAAGGGTAACTATAGAAATAAAGAGGTTATAATGCCCCTCTACTTGTCACTCATCAGACCCATCATAGAGTGCAATGCCCCATTTGGGATGGATGTACCTCACAAGACACTTCCAACAGCTGGAAAGACCAAAAAAGCACCTCACCAAGAGAATTACTGGTCTCAAACATATGTCCTATGCAGTCCGACTGAAAAAACTCCGGCTGTACTCAGTGGCATATCGCTTACTCATAGGTGATCTCTGCCTGACTTACAAAGCCATGTCCAACTCAGAATTGATGGACATGCTCCACCTAAAGAAATCCAAGTCACTGCGAGCCACATGCTCTAGTGAGCTAAACCTCGCCACAACAATAAATAGAACATGCTGGAGGGATAGATTCCTGTCACAGAGACTCCCCATGCTTTGGAACAAAATTCCTAACTACATTAGGCAGAGCCCCTCACTAACACTCTTCAAGAGAAACCTTGATGAGTGGATAGGTAACAGAAAATACACCCCTGGGATCATTTCATTGGCTCTGCTTGACAGAGGCTCAGTTAATTAATCAATGGGGTGGCAAAAGCCGACACACTCTGGCTAGGCTTATAAATGCCCTCGGGCAGATAGCCTAGTACCTACCTATGAACCTATAAATATGGTCTCGGCTTGTAAGTTCTTTAGGGTCATTAGCCTAGTAATCTTCTATGAATTTATGAACAAATGTAAGCCCTTATTTTAGTTTTCCATAATGTCATACTACAGAGCTAATCACAAATGAGTATCAGCAAACAATGAGGACTGCTACACCAAACTACAGCAAAACAATTTAAAAATCTTGCACTCACCTGGAAGAACATTAATAGCATAACAAGAAAACACACATATCTAAAGAGGCCAACTCCTTTTGAATTTTCACAGGTCAACTGCCAAACTTATGAAAGCATACATCTCTAGCACATCTGATTACTAACCCATGACTGCAGAATTATCCTTCACATAAAAGCAAATTGCCTAGGGCTACCAGTGAGTATTTCAATATAGTTCCATCAAATATAAGTACTATACACAACCTTCTGAGAAAATTAAAAAACATGGCTCAGCATACGTGGCTTACCTATCCAGCTTGCCTGAGATAGCTCAAGCTCACTGATTACATCACACTGCCTGGGAGTATGTCTGTTAACTGAAACATTAAAATGTTGTTCCAAATGTGTTGAAAGAAACAAAGATTATCCCCCACTTTTAAAAGTGAAACCCCACCAGAAGCTGAAAGCTATTAACTGAGAAGCATATTTATTGTACTGGTAATGATATTGGGAAAACATTGTGTACATAGTGATAAACTGTAAAACGGAGCAGGGTTTTAGACTGGGATGTGGTATGCATACAGACATCTTAACGTTAGAGGACTAAATCTCTGGTGATATAGTTAAAGGATAACATACTGCATTCATCTACATAGGTACATAGGGTCATAGGGTCATAGTTCTGTATTAGACTAGTCACCCATTTAGAGCTTAACCACTTCATTTCCCACTACTTGCATCCTCTGACTATGAGAGCCTGATAAGGCAACCTAAGAGTGAATTTATGAATCTATATCAAATCCTTAAGGCTGAACTTAAAGAAGAATAGGGAATCACTTCACTTGTTGTGGAATATGTGCTTATTTCATGGGTAGGAGATCCTTTGGGAGAGATATCTACACCACCAATGGATTCCATTAATTTTGTGAAGCAGATTAATGTCCTTAGAGTGGGTATTAGTGGTATTATGGATTTCAAGAATGGTAATTTATAGCCTTGTAGTTCATGTAGAGGGTACCACTTAGGAGTCTATAAGAGTTGGAATAAAATGACAGCTTTAGAATGATGCTCTGTGTAACTTATGGATTTCATGCCAGGGATTTTTATGGTCAGGAAATGTTATTTTTTTAAGCTAAACAATATGTTTGGATAAGTACATGACAAAGACAGGCCTTATATTCTATTAGAGAGGAGTAGTATGGAAGGATAACATCTTTAGACCTAGAGATATACCTTTAGTAGTTAGTGGGCTAGGTAAAAAGTCTTACAAATTATAGTTGATAGATGGTGGTCAAAAAAGAGCTCTTTGTAAATGACTGTGTCTACAACTCTAATAATAATAATATCAGTTTTCAGTAGATATACAAAAATATTAAGAGAAAATTAGAGGAAAGAAAAATACTTCCACAAGAAAAACTGTCAGAAGCTTCAAATAAAAAATTGTGTTCATTAATACAACAGACTTATGAAAAACATTCTACAGACCAAGAAACCTTGGGTAGTTTGGAAAAAAAGTGATTGAGGAAGTGCAAAAATACAAAGAACAATCTAGAGACTTTCAAAAGGAATTAAAATGAAATATGGACATGAGAAAGAAAGAGAGATCTGATATGGTGTAATATTTATGCAAAGGGGAAAGCTAAATTAGTCAACACAAAAAAGGTAGTCCCAAAGAGGGTCTATATCAAAACTTCGAAGAAGTAAAATGTCGAATGTTAAAACATGGAACCCACAATATCAAATGATGAAAATAGCGAAGCCCCGGAACATCGAAATCTTGCCTAGGGCAAGATTTTGGTGGGCCGTTCAGTGGCTTTGCTATTTCCTCCACTGTGGAGCAGATTTCGGTGGGCCGTTCTGTGGCTTTGCTATTTCCTCCACTGTGGAGCGAGAGTCATGGAACTTAGGGTTAGGGTACGGGTTAAAAGTAAGTGGATAGTTAGTAATGTATGTATGGTGTAGTGTAGGGTTGGGTTTTGTTAACTGTATGTGTGTGTATTAATTGCTTTGTGTATAGTTTCGTAGGGTATGTGTGCGATTGTTATGGACCTTAGGGTTAGGGAGCGGGTTAAGGTAAGAGTATAGTCAGTAATGTATGTATGGTTTAGTGTGGGGTTGGGTTTTGTTAACTGTATGTGTGTGGTTTATTTATTTTGGTGTGTTTGTGTTGTGTGTATGTTTCTCGGAACAGCAAATTTTTTCCCTGGGAAAAATTCGCTATTCTGAGCATTCGATGTTATCAATATTCGAAATTCCAAGTTTGAACATATGGTGTTCGAAATTTTGGAATTTTTGAATATATGATATAGACCCTCCCAAAGATATTCAAAGAGAAATCCAGGCCAAGGCATCCAGATCTGGAAAAAATCACAATAAAACAGAAGATCACAAAGAGGGAACATAGAACAGAAGATTGATAAAATAAAAGTTAAAAAATAAAAGATGAAGTTATGGAATACTTGCGATGTGAAGGATTTAGTGCAGAAAGTCTAACATAGGTTACATCTCAGCATGATGAAATGAGTCCCCAAAGTACGGAGAAACAGGAGGAAAAGGGAACATCTGAAGAAGAAATATGGACATGGGAAAGAAAAAGAGATTAAATGTGGTGCAATATTTATGCAAAGGAGAAAGCAAAACGAATCAATACAAAAAGAGCATCACCCAAGATATATGAAGAGAAATACAGACAAAGGCATCCGGACATGGAAAATTTTACAATACAAAAAATAAGAAAACAAAAAGGAAGAGTAGAAAATATGATTAGTAATGGAGAAGTTAAAGAAATAGTAACTGAGCTTACAGATTACCTGCAAAGTGAAGGATTTAGTGTAGAAAATCTAACTGAGATAACAGAGCAGGATAGAGTAATGGATCTCCAGATTAAGGAGAAACCAGTGGAGCGGGAAATATCTGATCAGTTGCCATATGAAGATACTTTGGAGCCTTTCATAGGAAACCAGTACAAATGTTCAGTTGGAGTTGCACAGTAAGAAAAGGAATAGGAAACTATGGCAACTCTGATGCAGTCAATGTTGTGGAGTGATAGGCCAGTGAGCTCCCATATGGAAGAGCAATGGATGACACAGGATGAAACTAACAGAATTTGGCACAGGAAGATGCTCGGGAACTTTCTATAGAATACCCATAGGAAATGGAGAACAAAGAATGTGCCCTCAGTTTAGAAGAAAATTATCTAAGAGAAGAGTTGCTTGACAGACATATTAAGATCAATGAAAGAAATAGATTACAGAAAGTCAATAAAACCAAAAAGTTAGAAGTTTGATAAAACAAATAAACACAGTAATTAGGACTGTCCATAGAGATTTGTGTGATGTAACAGAAGTAAAGAGGATATATTACTGTGCAGTTAAATTAATAACAGACAAAGTCGTCCCGCAAAAGCACACAGTAGTAAGGGAAAGGAAGAGCAGAAATTGAATACCATTATGGAAGTATCGAAGAGAGAAAACTATAAAGCAGTTAAGACAAGAAGTGTCACTGTTAGAAGAGTATAGAAGAGGGAACAGATCAACAAAACTACTCAGAAAGATAGATATGATAAAAGCAATATGCAGTATCAGAACAGATCAGGATCTATCATGCACTATTGCAAATAATAATCTAAAAATATCAGCACAGGCAGAAAAACTTAGAAGATATGCAGATAAATATAAAGGAAAAGTACAAAATATGCAGTTTATTGATGACCCAAAAAAGTTTTATAGAGAAGTGGGAAACAAGGCAAAAGGAATTGAAACACCACAAAAAAGAAGAAATAGATACATTTTGGAGAAATATCTATAAAGATCCTGTGGAACATAACTTTTTTGTTGTTTGTCTTTTCGGCTTTTCCCAGTTAGGGGTCGCCACAGTGGAACTCTGGTCCACTAATGATTGGCAGTCGATTTTTATGGTGCCGAGTTGCCAGCCCAACGCCCAACATTCAGCGAAGGCACGCCCATTCCCGCATGTCTTTCAGAGGCCACTCGACCACGGGGAAACAAAAATGCTAAATGGACAGAAGAAATAAAAAAAAGAATAAGAAGTTCAAATGTACAGGATATGAAATGGGATGAAGTAACAGCCAGAGAAATTGAAACAAAGTAAAGAAAAGTTCCTAATTGGAAAACCCTAGGCCCACATGCAGTACCTAATTTCTGGCTAAAAGTATTAACTTCTTTACATGAAGATTTAGCCATGAATAAGAACTATTTATATGCATACCCTGACCATACACCAGCATGGTTAACAATAGGGAAAACATTACTCCTACTTAAGAGTGAACCTGCAAGTTATCCTAAAAACGATAGACCAATAACTTGCTTTCCAACAACATATAAACTATACATTGGCTTTGTTGCTGACAGAGTTTATAGTCATTTAGAAAAAAAACTCAGTCATGGCAATAGAAAAAAAAGGGTAATAAAAGAAAGTTGTATGAAAGAAAAGATCATTTGATGTTAAATTATGTAATAATGGAGAACTGTATAAAAGAGAAAGAATCTAAGTGTGGCATGGATAGATTATAAAAAAGCACAGGGGCAGCTCGTGCTATAGGACTGCAGCCCCCCCACCTGTCAAAATAAATTGTACTACCACTGTAGAAACTAAACATAAATTTTACTACCACTGTAGAAACTAAAAAATATTTCACAAGTCCCAGTATGGAACTCCACGCATGTGTGCTTAGTTCCTGACTGCTGTATTAGGCAGTCCAGAACTTCACACATGCATGCATGCTTAGTTCCTAAGCTCCAGACTGCTCTGATAGAGAAGGAAGGGAACTCCACCCTGCCAGCCCAGAAGCCTGTGTGGTGACAACCGCACAGTCCAGAAGAACACTGGACTGCATCGTCTGCAGGCTGGAGGCTCCAGCCTACTCATGTCTTGTGGGGAGAGACCAGAACAGCCTGCGTTGGCTTCTACAGAGGACGTAGCTGCCATGAAGGATAGGGCTGCTTTTAGTGACTGATTCAGGCCACTATGGAGGACTTAATAGCTGCCATGGAAGATCAGATCTGCTGCTGGAGATTTTGTGTGTGTGTGTGTGTGTGTGTGTGTGTGTGTGTGTGTGTGTGTGTGTGTGTGTGTGTGTGTGTGTGTGTGTGTAATGCCCCAGTTGTTACATGGTGGTGGGTAGAGAATAAGGCTTGAACCCTGTACCTTGGGTACCAAGTGGCAAGAGTCTGAATTCCCTACCCACCACCATTTGTAAAACATTTGCAGATTTTTGCCTCATTTGTTCTGTTCTGTTCCACATAAAATCTGTGGTTTGTGTAATTTTGTTACTTAACACAGCCAGTGGTGCAGTGGTAACCTTGTTTCCGGATAGCTACAGGTTGTCTGGTTTGATTTTTGGCTGGGGTGCCTTCTTTGTGGAGTTTGCATGTCCTCACTGTGTTTGTGTGGATTTGCTTTGGTGTCCTCAATGGATATTTGTCCCTATTTTTTGGACTGTATTCCCCCATTATTGGCTTCGTCCAGGTTTTTTTGTGCCAAGGTTGAGAGCTATTGTGATAACTGAACTCACTGAATATGTTTGGGGGTTGTATTCCCCCATTATTGGCTTTGTTCTGGTGTTTTGTGCTAAGATGTTGACAGCTATGGTGAGAACTGAATTCACTAAATGGTAGCCATTTAAGTTTCAGTCTTCCTTTCTTTCATAAAACGGATGATTTGGCAAAGTGGTATGTTGCTCTGACTGTTTTGTACAGGGTCCTGGGTTCAATATTTGGCAGTGAACTGTATGGTGGTAACGCAGCATTTTATTCTAACAACTTTCCAACATTATACAAGCAATGTTTAAAATGTGTCCCTGTTTTTTGGTCTTTTGCCCCCCCCTCTAAAATTTGGATTTTTCCAGTTTTCATGTGCTGCAAAGTTCAGAGATGCAGCTGAGTGTCAAGTAGATTTTACAAGAAGCTGAGAGCTGCAGGGGAACAAAAGTTTAGTGCTGCTTATGCCAAGTCTGCTTGAATTGTTAATAGCACAATAGGTAGTGTACTTGCTTTTGATGCAGAAGGCTGTGGGTTCTACTCCCACAGTAGATAGATGCATTCTGATACTGTACTGTATTGTAAAGGGGTGGATGCTGCAGTCCTTTTTGGTGAAGATACCTAGTAACTATGAACTTGTTATCAGTTTGCCATCCATTCCCTATTGCAATATTACTAGCTTATCATTTTTTTAATGCAACTTAGGCAATTTATTCCTCAAGGGCAACAGGCACTTTATTTGTAGATGAAACAATGAAATATAAAGTTGGTTGCTAGCAGCAACCTCTTCATTAGTTACAGATTTCTTTAATGTGGAATTATTTAGATGACTTTTACTTCTTCAGAGATTGTGCATATTTACTGATACTGGTGGACTGTAGAAGTTTGAGTAGTCTTTTATGATAGAAATGTTCTGTATTGGGCAGTTTTGTCGTTATTCGTGCATGCATTTTGTTTCATTGTTTACTGGAAAAATGTTCTGAATTGGGCAATTTTGTCATTATTGGTGCATGCATTTTGTTTCATTGGTTACTGACTGGAAAAATGTTCAAAACAAATTTAAAATGCCCACTAACAACTGTACTATATTGTACAAGGAATATAATTTAATACAACCAGGAAGGTGTATCAAAGACCATGTGTATGTTTTGTGTGCAAGGGGCCTATGATATGAAAACAACCCAAAGTTAATCTTTATCTGCCACAGGCAAAATGTATTTTCTTTGAATGTGGGTTTCAATGCTGTTTAAATGAATGTGAGTTTCAAGGGCATAGAAGTTTTAATGCTAAGTCTGTTTTCATTGTGAGATTGCATTGCTTTATTTAGCAGATGTCTTAGTGTTTGTGCTGTAAAATGCAAAATAAAACCTTCAAATGAAGTCCAAATCATCGTAGAAGTAAAGCAGTATGCACATTAGTGTTTATGGTAAATGGAGTGAAATAGCCAAGTAATGGTTCATTGGAATGGCTGCAGGGGGGAGGCTCCATTTGACCATGACTTTGTGAGGGGGAAGGGCGGCAAACTCAAAGACAGCCCCGGCTGAACTATACCTCTCAACTGTCCAGATTTTCACAGAATAAATAGATTTTTGCTTCTTATTTTTGGTTTGTCCTCATAAAATGTGTGGTTTTCTGGAAAATAATTTAGGAATTAAGTCACTAAATAATGACAGACACTGAATTTCAGACTTCATAACCTTCAGAAAAATGCATGCTAAAGCAAGACCTGTTATTCTATCAAATGTCTCAGTTTATACAACACTGTATAGTACTGTTTATATGTTCCCCCAGTATTTTTGGCCTTGTCCAGATTTCCTGCATTAACAGGTTGAGAGGTACGTGCAAATAAATTGCTTTATAGAATTAAGCATATCCAACCTCTCAACTGTTCCCGAATTTGGCTCAAAATGTTGCTCTTCCCCTAGTAATCCCGCCGCAAAATGGCAATTTTGGAAAAAATGTGGAGGGCTTACAATTAATAAATAACTGTAGTAATCAGAGTTATAGATTACTTTTATTTCAGAAATGCATGTAGATTCTTTTATTTTGTCGGCTGCTCAAGTTAGCAGTACTAATATTAAAAAAGTGTTCCTTCTTTGACAGGTTCCCAGCTGTATTGTGTGGCTATTGTATATTTTTGCATCACGTTTGGCCCATTTTTCATAAAATTGTGTATTTTTGGCAAATTAGTGGCAAATCATTAAAAACTGAAGTTAGAAAATAATGACAGACATTTGAGTTTCAGATTTCGTACCTTTCAGAAAATTCATACTAATGCAAGACCTACTATTCTGTTATCTTTCTAAGTTTATAAGAGCAATATTTTAAAATGTTCCTTATTTTTGGGCTTTTGTCCCACTTCTATGTATGGCTCTGTCCATATTTATTGTTCTGAGGTTGAGAGGTATGACAAATGTGTCAGGGCCATCACAGTCAGCCAGAGTCATTTCAAATTGTGACATACTTGTTGCACCCCAATCCCCCATGTAGTGACTCTGGATGTGTCCAAGCAAGGCAAGGAGCAGGTATGCAGTGTAAATGTGCAGAGTATCCCCCCATCCAAGGTAGACACAAGTGCTACTTTTATTCTGTCCTTGATTTTGCAGAATGTTCTGGTTTCTGTCATATTTTTATACTGTTGATTTATGCTTATTATTACTCAGAAAGTGCCTGTTGCTCTGTGTTTAAGTAGCAATGCTTTAATGACAATCAGGTAAGCTTGTCTGAGATTGTAAAATGCAAGTAAGCTTTAATAAGCATACTGATAAAGAACTGCCAACATTGAAAGCCTTTCTGTTGTTGCCATGTAGAGCATACTTACATAACTAGATAAAGTATAAGCCTTGGGTGTTGAAATGCATATGACAGTAATTGTAATAAAGGACAGGAATACATTATTTTAAGAAGCTCATTACATTTGTTGGAGACTTGCAGTCATCTTTGCAAGCTTTACCTGTAAACAATGTATCTTGAGCTTGTTTCTTGTTTGCTGTTCATTTTTTACTTTGATCATGTTTTCCCCATGAAACAAGTAGATAGTTGTTGTCAGGCAGCAGGTCTTTTTTGGATAAGAAACATTTTTACAAGTGGGGGTATCACAGAGATTGCTACTTTCAGCATGTTACTTGGTACTTTAATAAAGCTGAATATAAATTATAATTAGAACTGCAGTGCAAGGAGAAGTGGTTTGAGTTGAGTGCTGCTTGTTTTTTTATACTTGATTTTGACTGGCATTCCAGTAATGTATTTAAAAGGTAATTTATTTTTTCATGCCTCACAACCTTTTTGTTTCCATCTAGATATTAATTAAGCTGTCATGCAGCCAATACATTAAAATATTTTTTTCTTCTACACTTCATTTTGTCTTGATTGGACTCTCATAATGACGGTTTGGCACCCAGGGCAGTGTATTTAATTAAAGTTACAGTTTTTTGTGGTTTTGAGCATAGCTCCTCCCCTTTCTAGTTGGCTGCACCCCTTCCCATTGACCCCACCCATTCACTTGTCTCCTGCAGCCCCCCTTTGATTTCAAGTCACCAGCCACCACTGAAAAAGCATTTGACAATATCCCACATTCTTGGATAAAAGAGTGCCCCAAAATGTATAAAGTGCACCCTACTCCAATCGATTACATTACAGTGACCATGAAACAGTAGCAAATCACTTTGCATTTAATCCATGATAAAGGACAAATTAATATTTCAGGGATAAAAATTCAAAGGGGGATACTTCATGGTGACTGTCACAGTTGTTATTTTGTCTTGCCCTTAACCCATTAAGTTGTCTGCTTAACAGATTAGGTCATGGCTACAGTTTGGCTCCCAGAAAACAACAAAGTATAAGGACTTCTTATCTTCTTCTTTTTGTAGATGATTTAAAACTGTATAGTTCATCAGATGAGGAACTGAAAACACAACTGCAAGTGGTCAAATCTTTTTTCAGATGATATAAGAATGTCATTTGGTCTTGATAAATGTGCAAAAACAACCTTTAAAGCAGGAATGCTGCAGCACCAAGAAAACATCAGTTTGGGACAGGAATGTGATATAAAAGAACTTGAGCAAGAGGTAGCATATAAATATTTGGGAATTAATGAAGGATCAACAATAAAACATGAACAAATGCAAATAAAACTTAGTAAGGAGTATTTTAGAAGACTTAAAATTAATACTGAAAAAAGGGTTGACATCTAGGAAAAACATCCATGCTATAAATCAATTTGATCTCCCTGTCCTAACTTACAGTTTTGGTGTGACTGACTGGACCCAAAAGTTGTTGGATAGGTTGGACAGGAAAACAAGTAGGATGCTTCATGCTCATCAAATGATTTGTAAAAATCAGTGCATACCAAAATTATATATTCCCCATTCTGAAGGAGGTATGGGCCTCTTGAAACTGACAACATGTATACCTCTGCAGTCGTGGGACTGCATACATATCTGCTGACCTCACAAGACCCAAATGTAGTGAAAGTTTTGAAACACATAGAGAATAAATCTAAGATGACTTCTCTGCTTAGTTTAGCAGAAGCCTTTTGTCATCAAGTGGGAATGGAAATCAAACCAAAAGTAGATAAAAATCAGACAGAAACTGAATGTGTCAAAAAATGAAAGAATATAAGGTGAAGGATCAGATGAAAAAGCAAGAAATGTGGAAAATGCACACATGTAGTTGCAAGTATAGAAAACTCTTGGAACAACCTCATGTTGATTAGGATCAAATGCAGGAATGGTTAAGGAGAGGTGAATTTAAACCAAAAGATGAAAGGTTAGTATTAATGGTCCAAGATAGTGGACTACGTACACCTTGATTTACAAAGTCCATCGAACATGTGGGAGAAACAGACAAATGTAGATTTTGTAAAACAGAATTGGAAACAGTTGCAAATCTTGTTGCTGGTTGTGATATACTAATGGTAGAATGACTGTATACAGAAAGGCATAATAATGTAGCTACACTGTTGCATTTGCATTAGGGATTGTGTAAGCATTATAATATTGAAGTAGCTGAAAAACACTGGCAACATGAGCCACAAAGCATCACAGAAAATTATGAAGTTTATATCACATGGGATCATCCATCACCAACAGTTCAAAAAAATAGATGCAAGAAAACCAGATATAGTAATCCATGTAAAGAAGACAAAAGTAGCACTGATCACTGAAATTGTTACACCCAGTAACTGCAGTGTCTTATGTACAGAGAGAGACACAAAGTCATAAAATACCAGGATTCGCAGGCAGAAACAAGGGCAATGTGGAAGAACAGTTCTAGTAGTAGTAGTAGGAGCAATGGGTCTTATAAAAAAGAATTGACAACCATACTTAGATATGTTACTGATGCATGTAACTCCATATGAATTGCAGAAGGAGTCATTACTGGGCACATTGCAGGGGCTGCAAAGAACACTTCTGGCTAACATCAAAGATTGAAACAATACTAATCTCATGAACTTTAATCATACCTTGATTTAGGAATTGGGTCCATTCCCGATATGGTATTAGAAACCCAAAAGTCTTGGAGAAATTATAAAAAATAGAGTATTGCATTTTTTGCATGGTGCTTCAGTCCACGGTATTTGCATCAGCATAGGCTCCCTTGCAGTTTATGGGTATCAGATGGAGCAGTTAATGACAGCATCATATTTGCAGTCATCTGCAAACTTATTTAGCAAGATACTCTTGACCTCAACTTGTATACCAATAAAGTATATGCCAAAAGTGTAATATATCAGTTCTGACTGGATTTTGTCTGTAAATTAGTCAGCTATCCAATGGGTTACAGAGAGGATTAATAGTCAGATGGGTACATTTCTCAATGATACCAACATGTGGTATGATATCAAAGGTCTTAGCTAATTCAGGCAGGCAGTGTGAAATGCTAGACCATTGTTCAGAGTTTCAATTAACTGCTCAAATAAGTCTACCAGATTCAGTAGCCAGGACCTGCATTTGAAAAAGCCATCTTGTTCAGGTCAGGGGATTGTAAGACTGCCAGTGTATTTATTTCTGGGTTCCATAATAATATATTCCATTACTTTACAGATGATACTAGTAAGGCTAATTGGTCTATAGTGCCCATGGAAATCATTAGGGCCTTCATATACATAGGCACCAAAATAATAGATTAGCCCTGGAAGGCTCAAACACCTTACCCTTCTATAGGTAGCCAAGTGCCCAACCAGTACACCAAGGCTTTTCTAAATAATTTGCCCCATCAGGGCTCAAACCCTTTACCATGTTGTCAGGCTATTGCATAATGACTACGCCATGACTGCTCTTTGTTATCCTAGATTTCTCTAAAATATTTAATCTTGCAGACCATAACATCATGGCATGATGCCTGCAGGAAGAGGCTACATTGTAGCAATGTTGAGATGGATCATTAACCCCCAGACTGGTAACAGACAAGCATAACAAACGCTTGGATCTTACCAAACTAAAACATGGGGTCCCCAAGCATCTATGCTTGGGTTAGTGCTCTTCTCAGTCTGCACAAATAAAATGCAATTGGGCAGAGGGAATACAATTAATACAGTATTCAGATGACTTTAGTGCACAGTGCCAACTCAATTTACAGTGGTTTCACTCAGAATGAATTCACAATATCAGGCTTATTCTAAACAGGAAGAAAACAACAGAAAATCTGCTTTGGTAAACACAAGGAGGACTCTGCTGCCCCTCCAAACAATATTATATCGAATGTTATATGTCATTCAGGACCTACTGAACAGGTGAACATTTGGAAATGATTAGGAATTATTACAGAAAAGGTACTAAATTTCATGGATCATGTCTAATGAGTCAAAGAAGATGCTAACTGGCTTTGTGTACAATGAATCATTTTCTGATGGCTGACATCATGCTAACTCCAACTTGTACACTGCTATTTCTCAAAGCCCCATATGATGCCATTGTTATGTGATACAAAGACATAGCTGATAAGGTCAATACTGCTTAAAGCAGGACTGTCAATTTTTCTGTTCATTTTCCTTCATCAAAAGCTCACTGCATTGTCCTAACAAACAGAAACTGGTTGGCTGTAAAACATAAGATGTTATGTCATAAACACAGATTTGCTTTTGAATTATTATATTTCAATAAAAGTCCAGACTTAGCACTCTAATAACTTGGCTTGTCCCTAAAAAAGAGATCAGCAGTACTACAACTGCTACACAGTCTTAAATCAAGATCAGATAGTTAAGATTGTTCACCTAGTTTGTCCTTGCCTACCAACAGGGACAAACTAGAAATGTCAACAATTTGGATGAATTTAAAAAGATGTTAAACAGCTATGTATGTCATATTCATTGCTCTGACTATATGTAGACCTGTGTCCTCTTCCTAAACTGGTCTCTAAGATAATGTTGTCTTCTACATTATTAATCATACATCCTCAATGATAGCTCTTACTGCAGATGTCTGCACCTGTGTGTTTGTATATGGCTCTCTATCAATGTCCAGTCAATATATAGTAAATTTGATGTTAACCACCAATGTTCAAGTTTTCTTGTATATGCTTTTTAATGTACTTGAAAATTATGTTGTAACTAAATGCACTTATGTTATTTTTTCTCTAAGACATTTCTATTGAATACATGTCAAACTCAATACAAGCTTTGACCGATTCAGTTTATGATATTCAACTATATTCAACATTTGCACATTATACACAAAACACAAAATTGTATGTTGCTTAGTCATTACCCTTCAAACCTTCCTTCATACCTTCCGCCATGCATAATAATTTATGTTGCTCCTACCTCATATTATAATACTCATCTGATCCTTTTTCTTCCATCATCCCTTCCTGTCTTCTCTGTCTGCCTCTATGTATTATGCACCACACCTATATTTGAATATTTTCCAACCTTTTCAAAAACATTTAACATATGAGGTAGTATGTCCTTCACATTCTCTAACAGTAACATACAATCCTCAGCAAGCAGATTTATGCTGCTCCTTTTACCCTTCATTCATCTCTGCCTTCTTCATTATCAATATGAAAATCCTGGGCAGGCAGATATTGCTTTCAGTTTTTAATCACTGATGTTTAACTGTTGTGCTCCAATGTCATGCCTTAAATTTAGGAACATTTACCCTGGGTGCCCTCTATAAATGGGGTATGCCCAGTAAGGTTAATGCAGTTAACAGAATATGAATGAACAAATAAAGATAGATAAATAGATATCTATATATACAGAGCTCACATTTAAAAATCAAGGTAGACCTATATTCTGACAGATCAATGCGGTCCTTACTAGGTTTAAGTAACATGGCCAAGAAGGTCACTTTCCATGACTCAGGTGGCTTGACCTGTGAGGTCTTCCTAGGAAAATTATAGACTATAACAAAAATGTTGACTTGCTGGCTTTGAAGAGAGAAGTGCCATTCTTCCAGAAGTCTGACTAGTCCTTGGGCTCCTTTCTCATGTGCTTCCTACCCTTCCCCATCTTGACCCTAGTAAATTTGGCTTTCTTGAGCTTTGTACAATCCTCAAATAAACAAGGAATGTTTATTCCTGTTAAAATGTTGTCTATAAACTTGCACTGATGTTCGATAAATAGTTTTAAAATTCCACCAGCTCAGTCAACTTTATCCCAAGTGGGAGGATCAGTTAAATAGCTAAGCCTCCAGTCTAGTTTATCAAGTTTAGGGGTCCTCATCAGAGCCTTCATGCACTGAGGAATAGACTGTAAACCTAATCCTATTGGAAAGCAACTTTGTCTGAAACAACAACTCTATACTCTAAAATGTATGACTAACAAGTTAAGCAACAAGGAGGGAGAGCCCAGATGTGGCAAAAATGATAAATTTTCCACGAGTGATTTGCATTTCTCATCTCATTTCTTCTGTTGGCACACTGACTGACTACATGGGCTAGCATGGAAGAAACATTTAAAAACATTCTACTACATTTGCAAGGAAGAGTGAATGTGTCCTATAAAATGGCTTAAATCTTTTGCACCTTATCTGAAAACTCTGGGAGATAAGTAAAGAATGACGTGCCCCATGTCATACTTCCAATCGATTTGGTGGATGCCTGGGAGGAGAGATACCCATTTACAGTGAACCACGATTTAACAAAGAGCAAAAATGATTATGGAGGGAGAAACAATCCGCTTCAGTTTTACAGACACCCACATCTCATCTGTCATAGGCCATACTCCAAATGTCAAAGTAATGGACTGCTACTACCCATTTGAAACACAAGCTACACACTGGATCACTAGTTCTATTCTCTATCCAGTGGTTAGAGTCTGATGTTCTAAGATCTACTATGTATGTCAAGCAGTTAAACTCACCCACCCTTATCAGGCCATGCAAATTATCAACTACAAAAATCAGAAGCAGCTCGACATTTCTTGAATAAGAATTGAGGGCATCTACAGCTGTTCATAGTTCTAAAAAAAGGTGATGCCACATAAATAATCCCCCATCAACAGACCATTGTTTTCTTCAAAAACATTAAACATATGGAGACCCCTTGCCCTTTGAGATCTTAGGCTAGCCACCCATCTTTTGCATCTAGCAAGGCTAGAGGAATTGTGTTTTATTTTACTTTTGTTCCATTCATTTTATTTGAATTTGTTGACCAGGGTAGAGCATTGATCACAATGGGCCAATTTCAGTCTCAGCCCCGGGGAATTACACAAATAAATACATAAATAAATAACCAATCAAATAAATAAAACTAAGATTAGAAATACAGGTATATAACACATTGTCATTGAAGGTAGGAGAAAACACAATGTAGTGTATAGCAAATGCAATAAGAATATATGCGGTCTAGACAAAATAAACATAGGTCTACAGATTTACAAGAACAACAGAGCACAAAAAAAAATTAAAGGGGGGGAAGAAAATGAGGGTAAAGGGGGTTATAAGTGAAGAGCACTGTAGACCATATGGGGGTTACAGAATACAGTGATAGATGTGGAATGTGGAGAGGAACAATAACTACAGATAGGTTACATGACCTTACCCATTTAGCCTTTTTAAAAAGATATGCTTTTAAATGAGTATGGCACTTCGAGGATGAACTAATTGAGATGGGGAAGGGAGTCTCAGAGTTTGGGACCAAGGAAAGAGAAGCTGACCAGTGCAATAGGGCTTGGCGTTGGGGGTCTGCAGTAAATGGCTAGCATAGGTATGACTTCTGTACTGTAGGAGCCGATTCTCAAAATGAGTTTAGCAACTAAGAGAGTATGCATATTTTGTAAGAGTTCTGCAAGAATTTAAATAGGTGCGAGACCACTTTAATGAGTACCCATTTAGTTTTTTCAGTTGTTTGGCAATGATTTTCTTGTCTGGGAGAAAAAGATTAATGAACTTGTGTATTTTGTCAGAAATTATTTGAATAACTTTAGCATTTCTGTTAGAAGCTTCAGCTATTATAGACAGGCTATATTCCAGCTGAGAGACATTATACTTTTACCTATGGTATATCTTGCTGTAACAGAGAGAGAGAGACAGACAGACAGAGAGAGAGAGAGAGAGAGAGAGAGAGAGAATATGTGTTCTGTAAGAGGTGTCTAAGGGTATGAATAATTGAGAGCCCAGTTTAATTGGTACCCATTTAGTTTTTTTTCAGCTTTTTGGCAGCGATGTTCTTGTCTGAGTGAGAGAGTAGTTAACCTACATATTTTGTTGGAAATTATTTGGATAACTAGTATTTCTGCTGGATGTCATGGCTATTATGAGCAGGTTATATTCCAGCTGAAGGAATAGGATACATTGACCTATAACAGATATTGCTGTAAAGGAAAGAGAGGGAATAGTTTTCTTGGAAGCAAATACGAAGTAGTATATTTTACTTCTTGTTTTTTTTCTACATAAAGGTGAAAGTTCAGGGGTGTGCTGGGTCAAAAACATGGGTATTTAAAGGAGACATTTTGATAACTGAATTGATAAACTCATTGATTGGTGGTGAGTTTGAGACTTTAGAGAGTACCAAATAACACAGATCTCATTTTGTTTGAGTTAAGAAGTAATTTTTTCTATTGTTAGTTGAGTTTACAAGTGAGTGGAAGCCAGTTTACAGTTCATATTGTGGGGGTAGAGTAAAATAGCTCCATATCATTGTCAAAAAGAACAGTGAACATTGTGGAATGGCATATGGAATCTTGTTAATGAAGATGGAAATAACAAAAGGGCCAAGGCTGAACCTTGAGGAGTACCTTTGAGTAGGAAGACATCAGATGATATAATGGAACCAATTTTAAATCTGAAGTGGTGACTGGTAATGTAGTTTTGAAATCAGGGGTAGCATTTGGACTTACACAGATTTTGAACATATGGTTTATAAAGATGGCGGGATCCACAAGGTGAAAGGCTCTTGTTAGGTCAATAAAGGCAGCACCATTTAGCAGACCTTTATTCATAGTAAGAAGTATATTATCACTTTGCATACAAAGTGGAGTTATTGTACTCCAGCCTATCCAGAAGCCATACTGCTGTTTTCATGATAGAAGTTTACAGTGTTTGATATAATTTGACATTTGGATGCAAATTATTTTTTTCAAGTATTTTCTCCCAGGACAGTAAGATGAAAATGGGCCAGAAGTTGGAGACGATTGTGGCATTGGGCTGCTTGGGAAACAATTTCACTAGAGCTACTTCCAAATGTTGTTCATAATATTATTTGCCTTAAAAAGATTGTATACCTGAAGGAGTGGACAGCAAGGAATTTTCTGCAGTAGCATATAACTCATGAAATTGTATTGTTGGATCCTGCAGGAGCATCTAATGGGATTTGGTCAAGGAAAGTTTCAAGATCTTTACATTTAATTATTTTGAAGTGGAAGGGTAAAGTGTGGAAGTGGATTAAGTGGGAGTTGAGTGCTGGAAGCTTCTAGTTGTGGGAAATTGCTAAATTCCGTAAAGAAATCATTAGAACACAGTGTACTGAAGGTAGTCTGAGCAATAGTAGAAACAGTGTTAGTGGTGCGGTTACAAACTGTTACATGGTGACTTCTTTCTAGAAGAATTTCAACGTGTTTAAGAGAGAATGACTTTTAGACTTGACTATGTTAACTATGTTTTTCTGATTTGCGTGAAGCAGGGTGGGGTTTTATGGCCATGTGTGCAATAGTTGTATGTGTTGCTCTATGGAAATGAGTTATGGATTATGTGGAAGAAGCATAGGTTCATAACTGATGTTAAGGGATATAAACGTTTAATGAAAATTTAGATATAAGTGTATAGGTGATTGTGTTGGAGAAGTGGAATTGGGATAGTATTAATGAAGTTACACCAAACTTAAGCAAAAATTTACACATACATTGCATGAGTGTTATGTACACTTGCTCCTGCATGTTAAAGTACTTTAATAATACAGAAAATATGGGCTAGGCTTGTAAAGGCTCCAAGGGCCAGTAACCTAGTACACACCTATGAACCTATTTAACTAAATTGCATACAACTATGTTAAAGATAAATAGGGATGAGCAGTGTGTGTGTGTGTGTGTGTGTGTGTGTGTGTGTGTGTGTGTGTGTGTGTGTGTGTGTGTGTGTGTGTGTTTCAGGGAGAGAACCATAAGTAAGCCATTTTGACAAACAAATAGGAGTTAACTTTATTTCCCTTTCCTTTTGATTGGTAACTGAGATGAAAGAGCAATCTTTTTTGGACTCCCCTTAGACCATGTAAACCAAAATACAACTGTGTATATGAAAAGTTAGATTTGTTGCCTAATTATAGTTCCCGATTGAAAAATATATGCCATGTTTACATTGCAAGCTAGATGAACTTAAATGTATTATTTCATAAAAAATGTAGTCTAAAGGAGTTCATCAGATAGTCAGCAAAGTTTAGGTGCGGGGTATTAACAGGAACCTAACAAAAGATCTACCAACCATTCATTCATAATAGAAATGAGCCAGTTAATAGCCCTGCGATTCTGTTTGTTGAATATCTATGGCTGGAAGGACCCCCTTTGAGGAAATCAACTAATGCCAACCAACTTTTTTGCACAATAAAATTGACATGTTACCAGCAGTAAAACAAAAATTAGACTGTAGCTATGAAGCAGCTTCCATTATTTAGCTGACAACTAGAATTATTGTTTCGTCTATATTCCCTAAGTTGTAGTCTTGCCACTGATACAGGCTTTAAAACCTGCTCAGGTAATGTAGAGAACATGTGATGGCTTAGTTTTCAAACAATTAAAGAGAATGGATTATACTATTTGCTGCCTATAGACCGCCAATGAGCAATCATGCAATCTCATCCCTCAATCAATATAATGTAGCTCAACCACAAGACCAAGCCAGCCTCAGGATTGTTTCTTTATATTGAAAAATGCATAAAATCACAAATTCCCCTCATTTTTGACTGTGAATTAGATAACTTAGGCCTAGTCCTATGCACACATTCAGTTGTGAAGTTAGATATCTTATTAAGGCACAGCATAGAGGAATCCACTGCTTTAAACATGCCATGATAGAGTTGCTCTCTACTTCTTCCTAAAGACCAAAAATTCTAATACTCCCACATTTTGTTGTGGTTCTCTTAGTTCTGCAGTTTTTGCAACTGAGAGGCACTTTATTCTGAAAGGAATGCCACTTGCTACTATGATTGGATAAGCACCCTTCCAAATCAGCAACGCTGTCATCCTCTTCATAGCAGGTTTCAATAAGGTAGACTTTCATTTGGTATAGCAATGCTTTTTTAATGTATTCCTCTTCTGCTTCATTTTTTTCTGGATACTCCAGTGCCCCCTCATATATGGCTCGGCCTTCCAGCTTCTGCTTCTGCCTACAGACTATCTCCGTTCTCAGGCTGGGGCCAGCACTGAATATCCTGTGTGTGTGTGTGTGTGTGTGTGTGTGTGTGTGTGTGTGTGTGTGTGTGTGTGTGTATGTGTATGTCTGTGTGTGTGTGTGTGGGGGGGGGGGCATTGACTGCTTCCACAAGGGATTTTTTAATTTATGACCTACCCTTTGGTATCCCCCCTCTGCTGCATTCACCTGTTACATCTGAGGGCTACTCCTATCAATGGACCTACCAGGAATATCCAGATGAATGCCCTTCCACTGAGATGGGCACACCATCCCTCCCCACCAGTGCCTCAGGTGCTTGAAATGCTAATGGAACCTGCTGCCCTGCGCTGTAGTTATTGCTTTATTCCTCTATGCCGTAGTGCTGGCCTGGTATGCTTATGCTTAGCAAGCTATTGTTGCTCTGAAATAGCATCTCTGATTTTCAGCACTGTCTCCATTAATTATTATACTTCCCATAATCATAAACTCATGACTGAAGCTTTGTAGACTGCCTTCCAGTAGCATTTCCATAACGTATTTGCTGCTCACACTTTTTATTAATTTAAGAAGGTCTCTAATCTGCTTATCATCTGATTTTCAAATGTAGTTTGTATACAGAATATTTCTTAGGACACATGGACACAAGCAGACCACGCCCCACCTTTGATGTGAAAAAGGCCACTAGTTAAATAATTTATTCGATCTACATGAGACCATGAAATGGTTCAAATGATGTTGAGTTCAGACTTCTGGACATCTCCATTCTCTCTTGTTCAGTCACAAATTTGGTTTTATAGACTACATGTAGGGGACTCTGCTCCCATCTCCTGCTGCTTATTGTGGGCCACCACCATTACTTGAATAAAAAGAAACAGTTGTTTTTCTCTTTTTTTTTTTGAAATACAGAAATTTGTGCTTTAGTTTTTAATTTTACCACCTTCAGAGGAGGGGAAACTAAACTTCCAAAATACTGTGCTCAGTTTTTTGCTCGAAGTTCTCTGATATGCACATCATTGTTTTAGAAAAGGAATAGCTCCTGAATTCGCAATGTGAATCAATGAAGTCTGGTTTCCATAAAGAAAAAGCTCTGCCACCAGTAAAACATTAACTGCATGGAACAGAAAGATTACCACTAAGTAAGGAGGGTAAATGGTATGCAGTAACTGAGCTGAGCAGAAACAAGAATTGATATTGAAAATGTTGCACATGACATATTTGCTGTTTAAGTGCACTCGAAGGGCAAAGGTTCTTGAGGGGGAGTTGTGCAGTTATGCCTCTCCCATGATGATAAGTGAACGTAATGACATGCAGTGTCTTGCCAGTTTTTCTGAGCTGATTATATCAGAGGTAGATGTACCAGTAATGATATGTAGACAGCATTGGCTGTGGCATACAAATACCTTTTACAAACATTTGTCTAGCTTGTGAGGCAAAAAAACAAGTGATGTTGTACAGCACACCAAGATGACCAGCTATTTTGCAAATAGAAGAAAAGGTAAGAACTTGATCTAACTAAATGCTAAGATATTTGTTACGTCTCACCACTCCAGTGTTAATATTTTTAGACATAGCATGGTAATTGTCAATAAGATATTGTCTGTTTTTGAGAAATCAGTTCTCACTTCTATAATATATTAAACCAGGCCATGCATGTTAGGAGTATGTCATTCAAATGCAAATGGATGGCTAATATTATAGCTGACAAGATTATTTATATATAAAATTATACAATATTCACATACACTATGTTTATCTATAGTATGTGTGCTGTTATAAGTGAAATGACTTACAGTCCGCATGGTCACTCTGGATGCAGCGAGTTTGATTAATGCTCAAAAAACCTGTTCAAATGATACAGAATCAGAACAGAGTGAATTTTTTAAGGTTATATTTATACAGTTCTGTCAGAAGTAAGGGACAACAACAGTTAAAAGGCCTTTCCTGAGAAACATAAATATAGAACATGAAGCAACCATTGTCAGCATTCTAGTAAATCTCATTAGCATGTGTAAGCACAACAACAGCCATAATAATGTATTGCTAAATTACTAATGTACTACTGCTAATCTTCAAAAAAAATGCTAAGGAATATTTTGGTATAAACAAACATTTAGCCACACTAGCTGTTACATTTCAGCACTGGGTAAATCATTGCACATTGAAGTTTTAGAAATGAGATGAATTAATAAAGTTAGATTTCTTCTTCCTGAGTAAATGGAAATTATAACCTTCCTTTACCCATGTCTGCCGTTGTGATCGTAAAATAAATTATACAGCCACGTCTACACTGAAGGTTGTAAAGTATGATCTCAGCTTGGTTAGAACAGTAGAAAATATGAATTAAAGTAGGAGCTCAGTTAACAAAGGGCAGAATAATAAAATAAACAAGCTATTACAGGATTTGTGGAGAAAAAAAAACATCAAGTCAGAGATTCCCAACATGCAAACCACTGGCATAGAGAATTATAAAGAAACACCATTTAATTTTTCCTTTTATTTTGTATTTTTTGTAATTATTTTTGCAAAATACTATGGAAAGTATTCATCTACCAGAGAAGTAATGTTCCTCTTCTTTGTCTCATGATACACACACACACACACACACACACACATATATATATATATATATATATATATATATATATATATATATATATATATATATATGCGTTTATTTTTTTAAATTTTAATGGAGTCAGTTATCTTAAGTCAAGGACTGAGCTTGGAATACCAAGTACAGTTTGTACATGTGTAGTGAAACATGATGCAGTGTTTGTAGAGTAAAGTTTAGATAATGGCTGTGCTGCAAAAAGTCAAACATACACCGAGGAGAACCTTCAGTCTCAAATGTGATGTAAAACTGAGTTAGCATACATATACTATGCAACAATGTGCAACTGCACTGGACAAGTAATTTAATTATGTAAATATGTTTGGCAAATATTTTTGTGGGCTGATATATGATATATAGTCAACTGACTAGACTAAGGATCAAATTATCACAGAGGGCACGCTGTGTGTGTGTGTGTGTGTGTGTGTGTGTGTGTGTGTGTGTGTGTGTGTGTGTGTGTGTGCATGTGTGTGTGTGTGTGTCTGTGCATGCACGTGTGTGTGTCTGTGCATGCACGTGTGTGTGTGTGTGTGTGTGTGTGTGTGTGTGTGTGTGTGTGTGTGTGTGCGCGTGTGTGTGTGCGTGTGTGTGTGTGTGTGTGTGTGTGTGTGTGTGTGTGTGTGTGTGTGTGTGTGTGTGTGTGTGTGTGTAGGGTGACAGAAGTGTATTTGAAAAGACTTTATTATCTCATGCATCAAGGTGAGTTATGGAGGCAAGGTGATCTAAATGTAAATGTGGCTATTGTCCAGTTCCCCAGATTGGGTTACATGGGATAACTCTATTGAGTGGAAGCTGAATGTAAAACCAATCAACTTGCCAATACATGAATTAAGAATTGCTTCACTCAATGAAAGTTCACTGATAGTACAGAGCTTGGAAGTGGATGACATGATGATAAGGAGGATGCTGGACATCCTCTGTCTCCAGGACATAAGATGGAAGGGCAGTGCATCAAAGCCACTTGGCTTGGTATTCAGAGTCTACTACTTAGGAGGAGGATAGGCTAGAAATGGTGTGGGAATTGTGGTGAGAAATAGCTTCAGAAGACAGTGAAGGATGTCATCAGACTTAGTGACAGACTCATGGCAGTCAGACCCCAGTGTAATGATAGGGCAGTATTCATTATCTCAGCCTATGATAGGGCAGTATTCATAATCTCAGCCTATGATAGGGCAGTGTTCATAATCTCAGCCTAGGCCCCACAGCAGGGTTGTGATAATGAGGAAAAGAGTGCATTCAGACAGCAGTTGGAGAACCTACTAGATAAAGCAGGACAACAGGAATTTGTGTTGATAATGGGTGACCTGAATACATATATTGTGAAAGACAGAACTGGATATGAGGACTGCCTGGGTCAACATGGGTAGGGCAATAAGAATAAAGAAGGAGAGGCCATTCTAGACTTCTGTCTGGGAAATGGCTTGATAGTAGCCACACATGGCTAGAGAGACAGTCAGAAGATCACATACAAGAGTGACCAACGTGTAACTCAGGTAGACTTCCTCTTACTAAGGAAAGGGCAATGGGCTAGAATCAGCAATTGCACAGTCATCCCCAGTAAAACAGTTGGCCCACAGCATAAACCACTGGTTGCTACAATCAGCTGCAAGCAGTGGTCAGAGAAGGCTGTAAGATCAGCAGAGACCAGGCTGTAGAATTGGAAGTTGACTGGAGAGAAGGTACAACAGTTCAAGGAATTACTCAGCGTTCTAGCACCTCAAGAAGAAGAGGAAATGGGTGGAGCTGAAGAAGAATGGCAGCACCTTAAGATAGCATGTGTGGGGACTATAAAGCAGATATGTGGCCAAGTCAGGTATGGAAAGAAGGTATGTAAGGAAAGCTGGTGGTGGAATGCAGAAATCCAGGAAGTCATCAAAAGAAAGAAGGAGTGCAGGAAAAAGTGGGAGATAGAAAAGACAGACCAGGCTAAGAAGGAATACTGGTTGGTAAGAAAGAGGCTAAGAAAGGAGTTGCATTAGCAAAGAACAGGGCATCAGAGGCACTCATCCAATTCTGGAAAGTGACTCAGCAGATGGCACAAATAAACTGTAGCAGGTTGCAAAGCAAAGACAGAAAGCTAAAGAAGACAGTTAGAGAACCTTTATAATGAATGTCAGCAACAACCTATTCACCAGTCCACAGGACATCAAAAGCAGATGGAAGGAGTACTTCCGGCAGCTTTTGAATGAAAAAAACCCCACAGAAGCTGTGCTGTCCCAGAGAAGAGCCCACCCTAGAAGAAGTAAGAACAGCACTTAGGAAAATGAAGTCAGGGAAAGCACCAGTCTCATATGAGGCCACAGCAGATATGATAAAGATGCTGGGTGAGATAGGGAATAAATGGGTCCTGTGGGTACCCATAGCCGTGTCGAGAGAAAGGCATATCCCAGATGACTGGAGAATAAGCATACTAGTTTAGGTGTTCAAGAACAAAGGGGACTTTCACAACTGTGGGCAGTATGGAGGTATCAAAACTGCATGAAAGGTCTGGAGTGGGTGATTGATAAATGAGTACACAGAGTAGCAGAAAGATTGGAGAAGAGTAGTTTAGATTCAGATCAGGATACAGCACAACTGACCTGATGTTTGCAGTGAGACAGATACTTGAGAAGAAGATACAAATAAAGAAAGGGTCCAACTGGGCATTACTAGACTTGGAAAAAGCTTATGACAAGGTCCCACAAAAGCTGACTGGGCCAGTCCTGTGGTGGTTCAAAGTTCCAGAATCATTGCTAGAATTAGAGCAAGCTATGTACAAGGACCCAATGACACAAGTATGAACAGTGTTCGGTCTCACAGAGGGGTTCCCAGTGGGACTGGGTGTGCGTCAGGATTCAGCTCTTAGCCCACTGCTGTTCATAGTGGTGATGGACTACATTAGAAGACAGGCCGGAGGGAAGAGATCAACAAAATTACTGTGTGCAGATGATGTGGCATTACTGGCAGACTCTGAACAAGAACTTCAGCAAAGGATAGGGGAATGGAATGCAAAATGAAGGCACAAGCAATGGAACAGAGTACAGATAAGACAGTTGTAATGGGAACAAATGAGGGAAATCAAAAGAAATTGAGACGAGATAGAAAGGAAAACAGTGGAATAAGTTAGCAGCTTCAAGTATCTGGCAGGGGTGATTGAGGAGAAGGGAAGTCTAAATGAGGACAAAGCTAGAATCAGAGGAGCTGCGGCCAACTGGTACAGAGAGTCAGGTGTAGTATATTGCAGAAGAATGCCAAAGAAGCTGAAAAGTAAGGTGTATAAAACAGTTGTTCAACCAGTACTACTGTATGGTACAGAAACCTGGGGAGTAAAGGCAGAGCAGTCGAGGAAGCTAGAGGTGATGGAGATAAAGTGTCTGAGATAGGTGGTAGGATGCCCACTGTAGGACAGATGAAGAAATGAGGCCATAAGAGCAGATGCCAAAGTAGCCACAGTTGCAGAAAAGGTCAAGAAGAACAGCTTACAGTGGTTTGGGCACATGCGTAGAAAAGCAGAAGAACATCTGGTGAAGAACATTTGGGACAGACAGGAAAAAGGCAAGAGTACTCAAGGATTTCCAGTGAAAAGGTGGATGGAGTGTGTGAATGAAGACCTGAAACAGTCAGGCATGAGTGCCGAAGAAGGTAAGAGAGTGGCATTGAATAAAGAGAGAGATAGTGACAGCTGAAATGACATCCTGACCCCATGGAAAAATGGGAACAAAGAGTATGATGATGTTGATGCTGATGATGATGATGAGGTAGGTTGCAAACGTTCAGCGGATGGTTCACTGGTGGTCTCCAAATGTGATCCAGTATCCACGAACACTGTTGTAGCTGAAGGCTTATACATATTGAGTCACTGAATCACTATAATATCTGACAGTTCCTTACTGGATGCATTCCCTTAGATCTCTGCCTTGAACATGTTCTCTGGGTATTTTCAACAAATCCCTGCAGTCTCACCTACACAGCTGCACATCATCTGCTTGTAACAGGTCTATATTACAACGTCGAACTAAAACAAGTTCAAACGTTGTAATATCGAACCCTAAAGTCAGAAAGTTGGAAATAGCAAAGCCACGGCACATCGACTTTTTTCCTAGGGAAAAAAAATCGGTGGCCCGTTTTAGGGGTTTTATTTCCTCCAATGTGGTGCAATCTCAGAGTTGGTATATTTAAGTAGGGGGGTGTGGGGGGCACAGCCCCCCCACTTTAGTTTAAGTTTATGGTTAAGTTTTTTTTTTTGTCACGGAACAGGGATTTTTTTTTCCTGGGAAAAAAATCGCTGTTCTGTGTTTTTGGTTTTGTTGGGTTTTGGATTTTAGGGTTCGATATTACAATGATCGAACTTTTGTTAGTTCGATGTTGTGATATAGACCCCCCCTGTAACACATAAGGCCTCAGGTTCAGGTATTGACCAATTATAGTTTCTTGGATCTGTGACTCATTCCCAAGACTCTCATCCAACAATCCTTAGATCACTTAACTTTTATTAGATAATGGTAAGTTCTTTGCATTTTCATTGCAGAATATGTTCTTCTTTGTAAAAGTTCTGCTATAGGCAACCTACATTCTGGTAACAGCAGTTAATCCTGCAATGGATAGCACACCACTGGCTTACTATAAAGGTATGAACACATGACTTCATGGCCATTGTCTGGCATGAGCTGCTCTGGTATAACATGCCTTGTGAACATTGATCTGTGTAAATTAATCATGCAAGTAGCTGCAGGACTTTAAAGCTGTATGAATTCTATATATTTAGAATAGCAATCAGCACAGAGCAGAACACTGAGGCTACCGTACTGTAACAACTCACTTCCCAGCTTCAACCATAAGGATATTCGGATGCCATATGGAATCAGTTTCTCTTTTTTGTTTTGTTTCCTATACAGGCTTGAAAGATCACAGTTTTGCACCATCTATTCTAAGTGCATTGTCATATTAAACCAGTACGTAATAACTCTGGTACTTCTTCAGACTTCAGCACCTCAAATGTGATTCAAGTACCTTAGTAAAATTTGACTTCTTAAATGAGATGGAATGATCGTTTTTATTAGTACTAAACAAGACACCTTGTATGAAGGATAGTTCCTGTCAATGTATAACATCTTAATTGGTGGATGAAGTTGCTTTACACTGCTTGGACATCCTGACATTATATGTTTACACAACAGATGCATTTCTGTATTATCTGTGTTTCTGATCCTGCAGTCTCTTAGATACATAGATACATAGATTAGTACTAGGCTAACTGCCCTTGCGAGACATTTTTTTAAGCCTAGCCAGTTATCCCTTGTGAGACTCAAACCCTGCACCTTGTGTTTGTAAGGCAAACACCCTAACCATTAGGTCACCCTCCCAACCTTTTACTGCACCCCACATTTGAGTCATGACTCATAGAACTTCTAAGACTTCTTCTTGCAGATTTTGAACAGAATCTATCAGTACACATAACAACATGTTTAACAGTGTCTCAGCAATCAAGCCCCTAAGGCAAAATGCTACAAAACCAAATGTCCTACTCATAGGCAACTTAACAGTGAGTCACACAGATGTCCCTCTCACCAGGCTGAGCAAGGAGAAGGGCACGGTCAGCTGCCTGTTGGGTGCCAGGATCTGTCAAGTCACGCACGCATTCAAGTCACTCAGCAGCAACTACCATTATGATTCTGCCACAGTACATGTTGGAGTGAATGACTTGAGATGTATCTCTCTGGACTACTGAAGAGACAAGATAGAGCTCTCAGATTATGTGTGTCAGGCAGATATGTCCCTAGCCCTAAGCAGCATTCTACCTTCGCCTATGATGATGCTACAGTACAGACAAAAAATGATTGATTTCATCAATTGGCTTAGCTTCTGATGTCACTCTAAGGGGATCCAGTATCTGTCAGCCTGCGAAGACATGGTCGACAGACCTCGATGCTTTGCCAGAGATAGCCTTCATCTGTCTCCTCAAGGCTTTAGGATATTGGTGAAGACACTTTACCTCCCCCATAGAGCCTTTTTTAGGCTATGTCAAAACAACAAAACCTCCAATGTAGAAAAATAGTCTAGAGACAAACTCAAGGTCATGCTGTTTAATGCTAGGAGCCTAAACAGTAAGCTGCACTCCCTGGAAGCACCACTCACCTTGGAAGGTGCTGACGTTTGTGCAGTCACTGATACTTGGTTCAGGGCAGCAGAGATTACCCCGGCCATGCAGGGCTACTATGCCTTTTACACATTCAGACCCCACAATGAGCATGAAAGAGCCAAAGGTGGAGGTGTATCCATTTTCATTAAAACAAATACACCTTGTGACTGGTGAAACAGTATGACTCTCTTGAACTACCCCAGGTCCAAATAACTGTAGGCAAAACACCCTACCACATCATAGCAAGCTACAGGTCCCCCTCCATGAACCAGGAGAAACACACCACCTACCTGGACTTGATTGAATTGCTCAGTATACAGCCAAACACTCTGTTCATGGGAGACTTCAAGTACCCATCCATCGACTGAGCAACTTACAAGAGCACAAACATGATCTCACTGAGTTTCCAGGACTTTATTAACTGAAATGCATCGGAACAGTTAGTCTGCACCCCAACAAGGAATTCAAATGTCCTAGACCTAGTACTTACCAACATGGGGGGCTACTGCACTACCCTCAGGGTGCTGCCCTCCCTCATTAAGTCAGACCATAAATCTGTTTCATTTGAAGTAAAGATCAGACCTTACACCTCCACAGGAGCAAAAAAAAAAAATGTCTCCAAAGCAAACTATAGCCTATCACCACCTAAGCGATAGTATAAATTGTTTCAAAGCCCCTGCTAACATAGGCAACAACGACTCTTATGTGGAGAAGTACACAAACACCCTATATAGCCACTTAAGCAAATGTAGTGACTCAGCAGTATCTGACAGGACAAAAACAAGCCACCCTGGTAGACTGCAAGTCTAAATAAGTTATAAAACAAAAGAAAGAAACTGATATCTAAGAACTAAAAGGAACATACTGACCAAAGGAAGACTACTCTACACAGCCTAAACAAGCAAATCAGAAATGTTGTAAAAGCCTCTAAAGCAAGTTACAAGACTAGACTGGCATCCCTAGCTAAAGACAATCATAAGTCATTCTTTAGCTACATTAGAAACCTCAAAGGGAATACCCAGTTATGTGCCAAACTTATAGTGGATGGCACCATTCACATGGTGTCTGAAGAAATTGCCAACCTCCTAGCTGACAGATTTGGGGGCAATTTCACCCCCCCCCCCGTCCCCACCAGTCATATCCCATAGGCTTCTTGATACCTGTACTCTACCATTTATATCTAAAGAACAGGTCATTCAAGTGGTCTCCAGGGCCAAAAATATGCCCTCTATGGGACCTGATAACATCCCAGGCTGCATACTAAACAATCTAAAACAATACCTAGTGGAACCACTTTGCTCTTTCTTTAACCACAGCCTGAGCACTGGTTTTGTGCTGGAGGAATGGAGAACAGCAACAGTAATCCCCTTGCACAAAGGAGTCCATCAACTGACCCTGGGAACTATAGACCTATTAGCCTGACCAGCCTTAAGTGCAAGGCCATGGAAAGAATCATCATGGACCTTATCAGGGTCTATATTACGTTATCGAATACTAATGTATTTGAAAATGTAGTAGTCGACCCCTAAATGTCTAAAACGTCAAACTTCGAACAACTACAAAAAATACAAAAACCCACCCAAGCAAACCATTTAAACACTGTAAGCAGGGGGCAAGCCCCCCTGCACCCCCCTAGTGGAGGGCTGCGCCCTCCACACCCCCGCTACTTAAATATACCAACTCTGAGATCGCCATACAATGCAGACAATGGAAAACTTCCATTTCCACACTGTACGATCTCCATTGAAATGTTCGACGTTTGACGTTTTCGACATTTACGGGTCGACTATTACGTTTTCGAATACATTAGTATTCGATAATATAATCTAGACCCACCTTATCAACCAGGACGTAGGCAACCTAGAAACTCTTGACCCAACCCAGTTTGGTCTCATCAAGGGTAGATCTTGCTTATTAAACCTGGTGAACTTCTTTGAGAAAGTCACCAAAGCCCTGGATGATGGTAAAGCAGTACACACCACCTATCTTGATTTAGCCAAGGTATTTGACAGAGTTCCCCACTCAGGGATCATTCAGAAACTCTCCCAGCTGGGTATTAACCCATTTGTCACTAGATGGGTAGCAAACAGGCTCACAGATAGAATGCACACTGTTAAAGTTGGGGAATCCACTTCCACCAGTAGACCAGTTAGTTACCTGTGGTGTACCACAAGGATCTCTACTGGGTCCTCTACTGTTTGGAATTAATTTTTCTGAAATCCAGTCAAAAGTAGATGGCCCATGGCTTACTATGTTTGCAAATGACTGTAAACTGGGCACAATCATAGAGTCCCCCAACGATATCAATAAATTACAGAAGGGACTGACACAAACAAACAATTGGTGCCAAGACTATGTAATCAAACTAAATGCAAAAGAATGCCTCATTATCCTCTTTGGTAGAGAGGTTGCCACTGCTAGTTATGATATAGATAGCTCCCCTCTAAGACCAAATGCAGTGGTGCAAGACTTGGGAATGCAGGTTGATAGCAATCTAAACTTCGATCACAATGTGTCCACAGTAGTGAGGAGAGCCTTCTACACTGCCCATCTCATAAATAAGAGCATTGTATCCAAGAACAGGGAGGTCCTTACTCCACTGTACTTGGCCCTTATCAGACCAATGATTCAGTACAATGTTCCCTTCTATATGTACCTCATCAGACACCTGCAGCAGCTGGAGACTACAGAGGTTTCTAACCAAGAGAATTCAGGGCCTCCAAGACATGACCTACATGGAAAGACTGAAATCTCTATCATAGTACTCTGTATTGCATAGACTGCTGAGGGGAGACCTGTGCCTGGCCTACAGAGCAATCTCTGACCCTGCTGTTATGGAAATGCTGCACATCCACAGATCAAATGGGACAAGAGTCACTTGCTCCAGGGATCTCAACCTAGCCTGTGATGTTAACAGAACTTGCACAAGAGACAGATATGTCTCCCAGAGATTGCCACTCCTCTGGAATAAGCTCCCACTTCATGGGAAGTAGAGCTCCTCAATGACCCTATTTAAGCACAACCTTGATAGTTGGATGGGAAACCACAAATTCACCCCAGGGATGGCACCTATGGCCCTCACAGACAGGACACTTGGTGCTGATCATAGCATCACTCTGCAAACAATGACCATCTAACTATGGTCTGCTACTGGGGGTTTTACATAGCTAGGCTTGTAATGGCCCTAGGGCCATTAGCATGGTAACCTCCTTTGAACCTATGAACCTAAATCCTGACACTCTACAATACTAGTATGCCATTTTTTCCTTACTTTAATGGCTTTTATCTCTTCTTCTGGTAAATTTTCACATGGATTTATGTAACAATATTGTTTCATCACATTATTTTGCCACATCCTTCTAGCCTTCTCTGTAGCATCAATTTCATTTCCATGTTAGTATTTTGATTTTCTAATTTTTAATTTCTTCATTGATATAATCTTTATCTCTCCTTATTCCCATCCTTTCCTGTTTTTATACTTGTATTTAAAAATGCTCACAATTAATTTCTCGTTCTTTTCCTTTGCCCACTTCAACACACTATACTAGTTTAAACAAGCAGTGCCAACAAATGGATTTAATAAGCACAATTCACCTTCCGCTTCACTCTTATGAAACACAGCTCTTTACACTGAGCTTAATCTTGAACCCCATAGGAAAAAATACTAATTGCACATATTTTTCTGCAATCATATAAACATTTGATATATATTCTATTTTCCCATTAAAAATAATTCCCCAAATAATATTTGTTGAATGCTTATCTGTAATTCCTCCAAATAATACATAATTCATTCATATCTTTTATCAAACCATCCAATTGCCTCATAACTGCACCATTTTTCCCAAATTTTATCGTTAACAAGGATCATTCATTAATTGAAAAATGCACCCCTTTAATTTCACAACTTCAGCCAAACCCTTACTTTTATCCTTATTCAAGGTCATCCCCATTTCTTTAAACATCCGTTCAGACAAACCAACACTTTCCTCATCCTTATTTTTTTTCTTAGCAACCACAACTGTATCATCTGCATATGTCAAAACTACTAGAGTTACCCCTTCCTTTTGCATCACATATCTAGCATCTTTTGTTTTATAAGCTACTTCACTCATTATCACATTCATCACTAATGTAAACAATATCCCACTCTCGGGACATCATTGTCTTATACCACAATCCATACCTATTTCTTTACTCAGCTAATACTCTCACTCTATTATTTTGATATGCTAACATACACAATCTCCTAACTTTACTACCAATTTCATACTTTTCCATAACACCCCACAAAGCATCATGCCCTACTGGATCAAATGCATTTCAAATATCACCTACCATAAACTTCACATCTTCTCTTTTTCATGTAATATAATCTACAATTTCTCAAACCACCAAAAATAATTCCTGGCATCCCTTCCCTTTTATGCCATATAGTCTTTCTTCCAAAATGGGTAATATTGTAGTTTACTTGGTCACCAGATGCACAGTAGCAAGCACCGCTCAAACCCCGCCCGAGGTGTTTTACGTCACTGTAAAATATTGAATATTCAACCATACTGCCTGGAACTTCAATATATATATATTATATATTGCAATGAATGAGTTTAGTGTATACAAGTCAGTAACAGAAAAATACGCCACATTTTCATGCAATAAATGATATATACTGTACAAGTTTGCACACAGAATACTTGCATATGATTGTCAGCAGCTTTGAAAACAGGAAACAGGAACTTTTTAAGACCCCAAATGAGGTATGTTCCTTGGTTGACAGCTTTGATATACATGTCTGCTGAGCGACTGTAGCCTGTGATGCACAGAATCTTGTAGTTTTTTTTATTAATGTGGGTGGGTCCTTATTACTTGGTGCCAAGGCAAAAAGTATTTTTGACAGATGTACATATAGAAGTAGTAACAGTAGAAAGTTTCTTAGCACATAGATGTCATTTTCAGTATTTAAAGGGTATAAAGAGGTTGAGCTAAAATGATTTCTAATGAGTGAGTTAATGTGTTGTATTAAAGTTCTGATATATAGCCTCTTAAGAGCATAAAACATATATTTTTTTGTTTTTTACTACTCGTAGATAACTTAAATTGTTTGAGGTTCCTTTTTTCATTTACAGCTGGGATTGGTAGCTGCTCTGGCTACTCAGTTATAATAAAGAACCATCATTTGTGTTGTGGCAATTTTCTGGCCTTCATATTTTTATCAGATTGATTTTGGTGGTGTTTAGTGTCATTTCTAGAGAATTAAGGTTGGCAGAGAGTACTGTCTCGTGGCAAGTTATAGTCCAGTTTGCTTGTAGCCTAACAGTTGGATTTCAATAAGTTTTGTGGTAGTAATTTTATGTGGTCAGAGTGATATTTTTCCCCTTCTCCTCTTTTTAATGACTTGGACTTAACTGATTTTGAAACTTAAACGTGTTTTTATTGTGTTTTTAAACAACTGTAATTGCGAGGTGATTATGCCACATTACATTTCTTTTAAAGGCTTTCCAGAGTCAGAGCCATGGTTAACACATTCATTGTATGCATGATGTCACTGGCTAATATGAATGGCATGCCAATCATGTCTCATTTCATATGCATGTTCATTTGTCTATCATCCGCGCCACACCCACTCCTTTGTGAAACTGAGGGTCAGCCAATAAACTACAATATCACCCCATAATGTCCTTCATCTTTCCTTCAATACTCCTCTGTATTTTTCTATATATTTTTTTTAATAATTTGTATTAGTTAATGTGAAAGGTCTCCATTTTTTATTTCATTCTTTTTATCTTTCCTCCATAAAAATTTTAATATCCTACTATAGAACTCTTCATAAACAAACCCTTATTTCAACAATTCATTCAAAACATTTATAATATACTCCCCCAGATTCTCTATGCCTTGCACGGCGTGCAAGATCAGTGCAGGAGCTCTAGCAGGCAATATGTCTGCCGTGCGCTCCAGGAACAGCTTGCAGGGGAGTGCACGAGCGCTCCTGCACTAAGTGTAAATATAACAGGCTGAAAAAGCTTGAAGTCCTAGACAATGAAGACTCCCGTGTATAATGCACTCTTTTTATTGCAACAACAACCAAAAGGAATAAACACTTTCAGCCAGCTTAACTGGCCTTCATCAGATTCATCTGAGATAACTGTCAGTTATACGTGTATATATATATGATACAGCCACAGGAAATGAGCTTAATTAATCAATTAAAGCAATTGAATACAATTAAAACAATTAAAACAATTAAAAACTGTTTTAGATGTATTTAAATGTTAAAATGCATAAAAAAATGGTGTTTGTAACCCTTGTGTATTAAACGTATATTTTTATACGTTCATAAATATAATCAACGCAAACATTTCAAATACAGCATACAATCAATTCACTTTCAATACAAATCAATAATACTCAGATGAAATAAATAAGTAAAGTATACATAAAATACAATACAACCCATAACATAATTCATATTCTTGCTTTTAAAATAGGTTTCAATGATATGTAATCATTTATTCCAGGGGGCTTGGATGCATTTCATTTGATTTGCCATATAACTTCCTTTTCTTCCAATATAAGTTTTTCATCACCTCCGCTAGGATTAAAGCGTATTTTTTCAAGTATGGCAAAACGAAAAGTGTGGTTGGAATTATTAGATTGTAAATGTCTAAACAAGGCATTCTTGGTATTTTCTTTTTTAATATTGTATATATGTTCATAAATTCTGTTTTTTAAATGCCTATCCGTCTTCCCAAAATAATATGCTGGGCAGGCCATACACTTGGCCAAATAAACCTCACTTTTAGTATTACAATTCCCTGTCTAGAAGTCAATTTTATTTTTACATAAATTATTCAAGGTAATACTGTTACCCTCATATATATAGATATACTGGTAGCAAGCACCACATTTTGTTCCTTTGAGTACTTTCTTAGTCCTATCACTTTTGTAATTTTCCAATTGGAATTTTATGTTCCTACCAGTCTTGTAAACAAACTTAGGCTGATAACCTGAACTATTGTATACTTCAGTGTTACCTCTAAGAACATTCCAGTTTCTTTCTATAATGTTTTTTACAATAGGTGCTTGTGTATTATACTTTAAAATCATAGCTCGTGAGAATTCAATGTTGTTCTCGTTATTTCTTTTATCCATTTCTTTAGAAGCTACACCTAACAAAGGTTTGTATAATGTTCCCCAGTGCAATAAGACATATTCAATAGTGTGTTCTACTAGTTTAACAGGGTATCCTCTTTCTGAGAACATTCTACCAATAAAATTGAGTTCTTGTACAACATCTTGTTGATTAGATGTCATCCTAGCTGCCCTAATACATTTCCCTTTTAAAATACTTTTTTTTCTGTAAAAAAGGGTGGCAGCTTTGATACTCTAAGTAGGAATTACTAAAAGAGGGCTTGCGGTATATGTTTGATTTGAATCCTGATGGTGTGTGAGAAATGTAAGTATCCAAATATGGCAACCCAGTTTCACTGAATAAGTGTGTAAATTTAAAATAGGAACAGGTACTATTTAAATATCCAACAAAATTATGAATAACATCCTTTTCTCCATTCCATAAAATAAATATGTCGTCCAAAAAACGTACATAGAGAGTGAAATATTGTCTGAATTCACTGTTGAAAACATATCTGTTCTCCCATTCTGTGAGCACAAGGTTGGCAAATATGGGGGCACATGATGCCCCCATAGCTACTCCCTTTAACTGCCTGTAATATTCACCTTCAAAATATATGATGTTGTTTTCCAAAACAATACTCATCAATTCCAATAATGTAAGAATTTTCTCATTATTTAAATTCGAATATCGGGTCATAGAAGTATGAAAAAATTCTAAACCTTCATCCTTAGGTATGGAATTGAATAAATCCACAGCATCTATGCTCACAAAAATCAAGTTCTTATCCCAAAGTTCTTGTTTCAACTGACTCAAGAAGTCCCACGAAGCAACAAGTAAATGTGGGATATTGTCCTAAACAGGTTTTAACCAGTTATCAATTAAAACTCCAATCTGGTATGTTTTAGACTTACTTCCTGAGACTACAGGTCATAAAGGGGGATTGATGTAATTGTTGTGTACTTTGGGTACTCCGAACATAGTTGATACAAAAGGAGAATCAACTTTAATAAATTCATAAGTCTCTCTAGTAATTCTTCCTTCCAATAAAAACTCTTTTAACCAAGACTCTATTCGTCTATGAGCTATATTAATTTCATTAATACTAATAGTCTCATAGATATCGGGGTTGTTCAAAATGTCATACATCTTTTCAATGTACCTACATTGGTCAAAAAGCACAATACCCCCTCCTTTGTCCGGTTTCATAACTCGAATAGTGTTGTCTTGACAAAGTTCATGAAACAATTCCCATTCTGCTTTGCTAAGGTTATGTTCCTTCACTTTCATTCTGGACGTGTGTACGTACGTCCTATAAATGTCTTCAATAGTTATCCTTTCAAAATTTGCAAGAATGGGTAATAAAGGGGGGTTGAAAGTACTCTTTCTTTTTAATTTATTATATTCATAGTCTTGGTTCTTGTCCTTAAAAAACATGGCTAAACTGAGCTTCCTAATGAACAATTTGAGTTCTAATATAGCATCAACAAGGTCCATTTGGAAGGTAGGCACAAATTTCATTCCTTTTAAAAACAAGGAAAAATACTCAGGCGTCATTGGTCTGTTGGTATAATTAAAAATTTTAAAATTGTTCTATTCAAAAGTGTAGTCATTTATCTTTACTCTCTTTTCTGATAGTTGATTTGGGATGGTTTGTAACTGTTGGGTTTGTCCCAACCCTTCAACCCCCTCTGCCCCGAGTCCCATTAATTTCCTTTGTTTTTCCAATTGTTCTTTTTTGGCCCTTCCAAAAAAAATTATTTCCAGTATTTGTATTTTGTTCATTTTTCTGGAAGCCCCTCCTGTTATTATTATTTCTTTCATAAAATTCATTAGTGTTAGACCTTTGTTTGGTACTAGAATACTATTGGTTTAGGTGTATTCCATATGTAAACATTGCGCTCATTATATTGTTTTATATCTCTCTGGATCTTCCTTTCCTTTCTCTTAGAAATGACTGTGGCATTTTTCTTAACATTGACAAATTGTTTATCATAAAAACTTTTCCAGTTATCGAAAACCAAGTCTTCAGTAATCTTGAGATTTAATTTCTCGACATCAGCCATGAATCTACCAATTTTAACATCATTATGTTTTAACAGCAAGCGCATAAAGTTAAAACCAAATTCATCAAACATAAGATTAAAATTATTCATCACTTCATCACATATTTCAATCCCCATCAGCTCCTTGAAAATTCTGAGCCCCTGAGGTACTATTTTTAAATTAATAAATTTTTCAAAGTATGCATTATCAACTTGTAAATGTTTTATGATTTTCATTTTCCTTTCCATAAACAAGATTTTGTCTTTAAGAGACCCATACGTGTCTCCACAATTGTCATTAGTATTGGAATTGTCATTATACAGCTCCGTGTTGTCCCCAAAAACATATCCTGACTTTCAAAAAATCATCTAGTTGTGTAACCGCATCAGTGGCAGGAAATTCAACAGTACTTTTGTTTCTGTTATCAAAAACAGTTGTATTCGTACCTGATGCTGCCTGAACATTAGTGGAATTGTTGACAAGTGAAGTGTAGGTGCGTTGGGGATACAAGCGTTTAGGTTTAGCTCCACACCGTACCTAATTATCACACAGCTCCTGCACTAATCCTGCACGGACTAAGCCCCTGTATGCAAATCACCCCATTTGCAGGAGAAATCCATGTAAATGAGGTGAAATTGCAATCCTGGAAGCTTGCAACTGGCCATGCAGGACTAGTGCAATCTGCAGAAATGTACTCGGTTACTAACTGAGTACATTTCTGCAAAATCCAAAACGGAGCTGTGACAGCTCCAAGTAAAGGCTGCATATCACTCAGGATGCATGCCAATGGCCAAGTATAAGGCCACTGGCATTGCAAACATCCAAAAAAAGTCAACTTTTATTTTTTTAAGCCGATCTCAGCGGCACGCAAATGGGATCGGGGGAAATAATAAAATAAACCTAAATTAAGCAATCTAACTAAAATCACTATTCTGCCATGCAATTCAGTGGTAGGCAGAAGACAACATGGCCAGTGAGTAGTGGTTGCTAAGGGGGGAGGCTCAGTGTGAGACATGTAACTATGCATTAGCAGGCAATCCTATGCAAATGAGGGGAATGATAGTGAATCCCAGTTTTCCTCAGCATGCTAGTCAGGTCCCAACAGTGTAAGAGTAGGACTAGCTTGGTGCAAGCCTCGGAGTTAGCTGACATCATGGGGGTGTATGTCAGGCATACTGTAAGCAGACTAGAGCCCTTTGGCTTGGGTTTGCTCCTAGCTAAGCACAGCTAAGCTAGGGGGTGTGTCTGAATCTGCCTAGCACTCTTTACATTGTCTAAGCAGGTGTGCAGGCTGCTCACTGGGTTTTACAGGAAGAAAAAAAAGTTAAACCAGGAAATAGCAGCACTGTGCACATTGGAGCACTCTGTTTGTGTGGCGTGCCCCCAGGTTTAAACAGGAAGGCAATGGGAAGGGAAAACAGCAGTAGGAAGATAATCAAGGAGAACTAGCATAGCTGGCAGGTGAAATGTATCAGAACCAGCCAATTACACAGGCAGCAGCCCAGCCCAGCACACTACTATAAACTATGCAAACACCTTCCCCTCTGCTTTTTCCCATACTCTACACCACCGGTGTATACAAGTGGGGAACTTTTAACAAACAAACCTACAAAATGAGAAGGGCTGCAGCAGGCAACATAAAACAACATGTGCAAGAGGTTGAGGGTGGTAAGGATGTGAATTCTGCTGATCAACCCACAGTGAGGAGATGGAGAAGAGTGTACAGACTCAGGGTAACCTACCAGGGGCTACATGTGCTCGAGATAGTGGAGCACTATACGGTGGACAGGGACCTCCTACAGCATATTGTTGAGCTGTGCCGGCCACGCCTAACACACCAAACTGACCAAGGGGAACCCATTCCAGTGGATACCAAGGTATGTGTAGGCCTAGGAATACTAGCCACAGGTACCTCCCAAAGCTCAACTGAGGATATCTTGGGGATATCACAGGCATCAGCATCCACAGTATTCCACCAGTTCCTAAATGCCATGTCAGCACATGCCAGTGAGCACATATATTTCCTCAACACCCATGAGGTGTTGGCCAGCAATATGCGTCTCTTCCACCAAATAGCAGAATAACTTGAGGTAGTGGGCACTATAGACTACACGCACATATGCATCAAAGCACCACCCGGTGATCAGGGTAGGGCCTACATCAAACACAGAGGAATCCCCTCCATCAACTGCCAGGTCATCTGTGATGTCCAGGGCATTATAATGAATGTGTGTGCTGGCTGCCCTGGAAGCTATTATGATTCACACATTTGGCATCTGATGCAGCTGTACCAGAGATTTGCCAATGGGGACATCCCCTATGGTCACGTAGTAGGGGATGCTGGTTACACACTGGAGCCGTGGCTGATGACACCCATCAGAAATGCACACACACCTGAACAAGAATGCCATAATGAGGCACACAGACCAGACTTATAATAGAGCATGTGTTTGGGATGCTCAGATCAAAGTTCTGATGTCTGGACACATCCGGTGGAGCCTTGCAGTACTCACCAGCTACATGTACACAAATTGTTATGGTATGTACCATGCTACACAATATGATCCTGCGGAAACAGCTGCAGCAGGAACAGCATGGGGCAGGGCCACACAGCCACCCACCAATGCCAAGGAGTGCACAGGCACAAAGTGACTCGGAGGAGGAACAACCTGAGGCTGCCCCAGTAGGGAGATGGAGGCATGCCCAGTATGCCAAGGCCGTGGCAAAGAGACAACGCATAGCACATACACTGACACAGTAGGGACCTAGGGAATGACAGCTCTCTCTGACTCGCACATACAGTAAAAGGGATGCCAAACATGACACTACCTGTGCTCAACCATGTATAGGGAGTGTACTATGTGCATCTGACATAGGCAGCCCTAAAGCACCATCCGCAAGTCTGGCACACCCACAAGGTAAGTCAATCAACCTACCAATTGCCAAATGGAGTAGAATGTGTCATTACCTGTATCTATGTTATGGATGTGAGCATGCAAGGGAATTGGGTGGATGAATGTTATGGCAGCAGAAAGCAGGCACCCATAATGGCACCATGACATTTGTAATACATACTGGAGTCACCATAGTAGCCAGTACTACACAGGATGACAAAACCCCACTGCAGGAAATGTGCTGGGCGACATGTGTGTCCATATGACTCACACATGCCAGTCAGGGAGGTTCACATACCCAACAGCAGTCTCAGCCAGCAAGGCAGGTGTAGACAAACTCAAACAGAGCCTGTGCTATGGCCTCTGAATGATGGCTATGGGTAACCTCCCCCCACCAGGCCTATACAGACAGACTACAGCAGGTCAGGCAGTGGGATGTTAGTTCTGAAGGGTAGGAAGTCAGACAATAATATGTTGGGCAACCAAAGCTAAGATCTGTAGTATACTGGTATGCCTCTAGTCAGCATGATAGGTAAGAATACAGAATGAAATGGAGTACCTGACATACCAGTACAGTCATAGCAAACATGTACAAGTGTCAGGTGTGCCCTCCCATCCTACATAGTAATGTAATAACAGTCAAGTGTGCCCCCCCAATCCTGTGTAGAAATGTAGAAATAGTCAGGTGTGCCCCCCCTTCCTACGTAGTAATGTAATAACAGTCAGGTGTGCCCCCCTAATCCTGTGTAGAAATGTAGAAATAGTCAGGTGTGGCCCCCATCCTATGTAGTAATGTAATAACAGTCAGGTGTGCCCCCCCAATCCTGTGAAGAAATGTATAAATAGTCAGGTGTGCCCCCCCATCCTACGTAGAAATGTAGTAACAGTCAGGTGTGCCCTCCAATACTGTGTAGAAATGTAGAAATAGTCAGTTGTGCCCCCCATCCTATGCAGAAATGTAGTAACAGTCAAGGCCAAATGATCAACAGATACCCTGCAGAAACAGCATGCTACCTGTAGGTGTACAACACAAAGGTCAGCACTGCAGTACAAACTACCTGCACTCGATCCACACATTCAATACAGACAGGCATACTGGGGATGCTCACACACTTAGAGAAATGAAAGCAATATCAGTCAACAACATACTGAAAGGTCATACTAGGCATGCTCAAACACTTAAACACATGAAGGCCATGTCTGCAAACACCAGTGGACCAGACATATCTGGCAGTCACAGATGTTACTGCAGACATTCCTCCATATGCACCACTCATGCCTTGCACACACAATGGATAGGAATACAGACATATATGTAAGGACAACACACTATAATAAGCCAAAGGTAGACAAACATAGATGTGTGGAAGAGGGTGACTGTGACAAGGAGCCATCCAGGCCTATCCCACCCAGCACACAGCCAAAGGGCCCCAACTACATGAGGTTCAGATGTCACTCACTGCAGATACTAGCCACTGGTATCTGTCAGCATTACAGACTGTGTGGTGCACGTGTTAGCTGTACAACATGACTGTGCAAGGAAGTAGTCATCTAGCAGCTGTATACATGTACCTGTGAAATATGACCATGTGTGTGCCCGCATGTGGCGTGTCAACCTCTAGATGAATGGGCTATGGCCCAAGTACACGCACTGCTCTCCCCATAGCCCTACTATGACAAGCCTGTTGAGGTCATCCACTCTGAAATACACCTTTGGGAGAGTTGTAGCCCAGTAATCTCCGTGGTGTGTCCCATAACTGTGTACTACTGTAGTGTGATAAACTAGTTAGGTAGGAGTTCCAATCCCATTCATGGCAACTGTGAGTGTGTGTGTGTGTGTGTGTGTGTGTGTGTGTGTGTGTGTGTGTGTGTGTGTCTGTGTGGAGAGCAATGCTTTTTAGGGGAGTCACACTCCCTACAATTAAAATGCTTTACTTTGGTAAGGCTGCTGATGTCATCCACCTAGAAATACATCTCTGGGAAGGCTGTAGCCCAGTAATCTCTGTAGTATGTTCCATAACAGCATACTGCTGTAGTGTGATAGAATAGTTAGGTAGGATTCTAATCCCAGACTTGGTAAGTGTGTGTGTGTGTGTGTGTGTGTGTGTGTGTGTGTGTGTGTGTGTGTGTGTGTGTGTGTGTGTCTGTCTGTGTTTGTAACTCATATTCTGTGTGGAGGTGGTTGTGAGTGTGTAACAACTGGGCCCAATGTAGAGCAGGTTTTGCACATTTTTTATATGATGGTCCTAGTATATATCACAATGTCTACCATACAGGGATAACAGATGGGAAATAGCTCAAAAGCTGGGGTGCAAATCCATACTCATACATGTGACATCAAGGCCAGGCAAACAACGTTAGCAACCCCAGTATTACCCAGAGAACACTCTCAACCCATGTCTCATACACACACACACAAACACTTGCCTAGGCAACAGCCACTATGTTGGTAGTACACTGCATATTTCCCACTGATAGTAACTATGGAATGATTGCAGTGGCCTACAGAGGGCATGGCACCCTGTCCATCTTTTCCAATAGGAATGTACATGCAGACAGTGCACCTACCCCATGTTCCCCACTGGACACCTGAAACACCTGTGGTGCCATCAAATGTTTCCCACAAAGGACATACCATGCCTGAAAACATGCCCTATATGGAGAGATACCACTGACACCAGGGAATGCCATTAGCATGCTATCAATGTAGGTGCAGAGTAAACCTGCTGTCCATTACCAGTTCCCACCACCTGAGGCCAGGACTGGCACAACTGATGATAATCTGTGTACAGAACATGGGCCAGACACCCCAGGTACAGTTCCACATGTCACTGTACATGCATGTGGGAGGTGTGTACATCACAGACACCATCCATGTCATGGACTAAGGAACACATACATGGCAAGCAATGCATAGCATTGGCTACATGCAATAGTCACCCAGGTGACTGGATGATGAATACAATACCCATCTGTGTGGGCAAATCCAAAAACTACACCCCTGAGCCACAATGCAGACCATTGTCATGGTGTCTGATGCCAAGGTATGCCCATCACCTAGCCTTGTATAGCTGTCTGGCACAGTCGACCACCACACACCCATGAAGCAATGCACCCATCCATGTCAGTACTGGTACCCTGTGTGTGTGTGTGTGTGTGTGTGTGTGTGTGTGTGTGTGTGTGTGTGTGTGTGTGTGTGTGTGTGTGTGTGTGTGTTGTATGATGTGTATGATCACATTCACACTCACTACAACCCCCATTGGCATACTGAAGCATGCTGTCTGATGTCAGACACCTCTCCATACCCTTTGCCCAAATAACCTCCATATGACCCCTGTGGTGCATGTGATACCTGCACAGTAATGTGTTGTGGCAATCTCACTAGTGATGAGTTGTATTCCTGGCCCTGCCAAGTGTGTCAGTGTGTTTGCGTCCCTGTGAGAGTGTAGCTGTGTTGATGCTGGCAGCTGTCCATGCTGGCAGGCACATGTACTACACCTATCGTATAGCTACCACATCCCTGTTGCAGATGTCACTCACCTCACATATACGCTCTGAGGGCTCCTCAACATGTAACCTATGTGGCGCATCCAATAACTGCATAGAAATGTGATAGCACTACATAGTCATCAGGGGTTTGATACCCTGTGCTGGTAGGTGTGTGACACAAGCATGCTTAGGTTTTACTCTCCCACCCCTCTCTGACTTGTCTTTGCCTCTGTCTGCCTCTCTCACTCTCTCTCTGGTGGATATGGAGACCTACACCTGCTTTGCTTAGGCAGCAGCATGTGTATTTTAAGTGATGCTCCTGATCAGCTGATGGCCTTTGCACGGATTGCAACCCTCCTCTAGATGATTGCATGTGGAACAGCTGTGGTAACATTCCAATAGCTAATTGCATGGAAACATACTCCAATATCTAGGAACATCATGTTGGTGTTGGGCCTTTTCATTCACTGTGAGCAGGAACTCGATTTGTTGTTTGGCAAACAGCATCTCAGATGGATTGAGGACTTACCTCTAACAACATACACTGTGGAAACAGGGCAACACACAGTAGGGGGATGTGCCTGACCTGACTACAGACCGTAGGTGCTGCTATACTGCATTTGGAGTAATGTTGATTTAACAAGGTGTGTGTGGATATGGCTGTCCTACATGTTTTAATACCTGCCATATCAGTGCTATGTTTATGAGGAATCCCCATCTGTAGGGTCATCTGCAGACTGGGCAGTGTGTGGTGCCTTTGGTTTCATGTGTTACCCACAGAGCATCTATATATGAACTGCAGAAGGTAGTGTGAGGATTGCAGTCTGTAGATGGTGAAAGCTCTGACAGTTACTGACTTCATATCCCTCATAGGACATATGTTGCAACAAACCCTGTTACAACAGTAAATGTATGATGTTATCACAGCAACATGTCAATATTAGCCCTGTTTATGTGCTTCCAGCCACAACTCTGTCAACCTGTGTGCATATGTCATGTATTAAGAGGTGCATATGTGCTGTACACCATAATTAGTGATATATCTGATAACAAGCCAGTGAGATATCAGACTGCTACATGTTATGTACAGTAGGGGTTATATTTGATGACATAACTTGGACATTCTGTGGTTGTCTGTACAGTACTGAGGTCTGTGTACTTATGGTGAATGTCAACAGTGTGTATTGTTAATATGTACTTTGGCCTGTGTACAGACTGTGGAAGATGTCAATGTTCTTGGTCCCATCCTATCTGATGGTACATGCTGCTCCACTGTATGTTATTGTATCGGCTTACATGTTTGTAGGGCCATACACACACATGTCCCATACCACAGACAGGCATCAGACCACACTGTGTAGTGGCCCAGTATATGTAGGATTAGTCTGTGAGTGGCACATATGATGATGGTGTTAAACAGATAGTCCATATATTGTAATATTATGCTAGCTTACCATATGTGGCTGTGGCTGTGTTCACATTGGTTGTGGTTATGCACTTTCACACAGGTGTATCTTACCCTGTGCTATGACATGCCTGTAGAGCCTGCTATATATGCAGGTACATGTGAATGCCCCCATAGGAAATGTAGGCCAGTGTTGAGCCAGTCTGCCTGTAGCCTACACAGTGCTTTGTTACATGCCTAGCAGCTTAGTGTACTTACCCAGTGAGATGTCATGTCCAGATACTTGTCAGTCATGTATGTCAGACAGAGCAGTGGGATGCTGTACAGATGTTTGTCAATATCTAGTGGGTAGTATGTGGCCATGGCACCTCTGTATCTGCGGTTATTATGTGTCAGGACAGACAGGGGTGTGTGAATGCATAACCTATGGGGGAAAATGTATACCATTCATTACGTGTTATACCCATCTACATGGCTATTAACATCCACATTGTCAGGCTTGGTCCACATGTTTTGCACTAAGGGGTTCTGTGTATACCTCTGGACTGTCCAGATGGGTCAGAATGTCCACATATATTGGCCAATATCTCTGCTGTAGTCCACAGGAGCATTACATGCTAGCAGCGATACTATACTATGATGTCCTTAGAATGTCTGTCAGTAGCCAATGGCGCACATGTGAAAAGGCAAATGTGACCTCCCACACACGCCATGTCTGTGAAGACAATCCCTATGACAGTAGAAATAGTCTACTACTATACCTGCTATACATACCTGACATCCCCTTGCACTATGAAGTTAGGACTATAGGGGCTGAGGTAGAGCTACACTCCATGTGCAGGATATATGGTGAAAATATTTGTGTATATAATTATCCAATATCTATATAGATATATACACGTATACATATCAACATATATAGATGGGTATGTATATGTACATAGATATACATATACACACCCAGATATATACATATACAGAGCCATATATGTTTACACATATACAGATAGTGATACATATGCACCTATACATATGGATATCTGCATATATATTGAGAGTAGTAGGTATATCAGAATAGATATGTATGCACATATAGTTATAGATATCTACATATATACCAACATAACTAGGCATATCTGTACACATAGGATGTGCATACATATATAGCTATATAGACATATATCTATATATACATATATGTATATCTATGTATATACACATATCTATATCTATCTATATCTATATATATATACACATATCTATATCTATATATATATATATATATATATATATATATATATATATATATATATATATACACACACATACGAAGAGATGTACACATGGCCATATATATGTAGCACTATACAGATGTGTATACAGACATATGTATGAGTATACATGTGTATGTACATGTAGACATATATAGACCTATTATATGTATACGACCATATTCCTGTCATGAGTAAACGTTATGGTTATGTACACCCTCCCACATGCATCTCACAGTATGTATCTGCTATGTGCACATTATGATAAAACAACATATGTGATGCAACAGTCATATTAATAACAAGGACTTCACAATTTATGAACTGCAGGCAAATGTTCAATATTACTCAATATGTGTATTGACAGCTATATTGGTAAAACAACAGCAGTTGTCACAGTAGTCATGGCATAGTGGTTAAGTGTTGTGACTTCATTGTAAAGGGTCCTGGGTTCATGACCAGCAAGGGTTGTTCATGTTGTTGCTGGGCAGAACATGGGCTGTCGGATACAGAGTAGTTAAGGCAGTTTTGAGCAGCTTTAAGTATGTTTGTCCGGGTGCTAAGCTATGGGTAAACATGTGGGTGATTACACCATGTAGGCTTCGCTTACCAGTGCGCAAATCAGCTTTACTGTAATATTGAAGCAATGTTAATACTTGCTAAGCATATCTTAGCCCTGGTAACCAGGACACACAACCCAGTCTGATGACCTGTAATAAGTGTATGTAATGCCATGTACAATACATGCACCTATGTGCTGTCATTACAGTAGCAAAGGGAGTGAGTGTCATGTGTGGGACACAGACATATATGAGGCCTGTACAGCACTGTCATCTGTGTGAATGTGTTACATACAGGTGTAGTAGGCCAGGGTACATACTGTCACACTGGCATGCAGTGTATCATGGCAGTACTATTGTTGACAGTGCTAACGCAAGCAAGAGCAAAGTGCTTAATGTAGTACTGACAACAGGCATACCTGCGAGCATGGCTGGACACTGAGGCCTCCCTGTTGTATCAGCTGTGTCACAGTATATACCCCTTACTGAGTAATGATCCATCATGAGGAATGTAACTGTAGACTACCATCTGTACAGCACATGTTAGTGAGGGCATCCAACATGTAGTTATGGCATACAGATTGTTGTCAGATGTCTGTCAATGCACTCATGCTACTGCATAGCTACTTGCCAAGCTGATCACTGTCAGTCCCTGTACAGATGTGCAGATGGCAGGTATCCAGCTGGGATATGTATAGGCAACCTCAGCTTGATTGACACTGACATGTCTGCCCAGCTATGTAAGAAGTGGCACATATTGGAGATGTCACCCTGTATGCACCACATGCCACAGGTGCCACCACTACACTAACACAGTCAACAGAACATGCTTGCGTACAGGTCTCCATCACAGACACTAACCATGCATTGTAATGCATGCTGCACACATGTCACCTTGACCACTTCTGTGGCCATGTGCAGGAGGCACCTGGAGGATTGGCTGATGCATGTCATTCTCACCCTGAGGGTCATGACAGTAGTGCCTGTTGGTTGATTGTCTGCTGCCACCTGGCAGGTGGCAGGATAACACTGTACACACAACCCCTACACAACCCATCTCCTCTTGGACAATAGCTAGGCACACAGTTATGAACACCTGCTGGAATGCACCCCTGTACTGATACATGTGTACATATGCATGACTGAATATAGCAGTGTCTGTGTGTTCGCACACCTGTACATGGGAATTCCATGAGGGCCTTCACAACCAACACAACACGCATTGCCATAGTCAGTTGTGGCTGCTGTTGTATGGGACATTGCATGTGTCCTGTTAAGCTCGCCCCCATACCAGCTACATGAGCCTTGCAGTACCAGCACAACAGTGGTTTACAAATGGGGTGATAGACATGGGATACCCATTGTGTTCTGGCATGTCCGTATATCTGTAGGGTACAGCATTCTAAGGTTACATACTCCTATTACAATACCCATTGCCACACAGTAGTACAGATAGTGTTGTTGCTGCCCATAGTTGAGGCATGACAATGCAACACCCTACTACGCGTGTGGCATGTAGATGAGATGCATATCCCTGTAGTACCAATGTTGTGGTGTACTATGGGTTGTATCGCAGTCGAGACCAATGTGTGATGGTGGGTATGGCAGAGTGTCATCATGGGTTTCAGGGAGTACAATATCCAGTGGGGGATGTGGGTGCTGTGTACACTATAATTACACCAAGGTACACCTGGTATATGTCCCATGTACCATGTTATGTTTACCACTGTTTACCACTGTCATCATCAATCATTCAGATAACTGTTACCACAATCCAAGCCAGTTATGCATGTGATGTGTGCAGCCTACCTGTAACACATTGGAGACATGATCAAGTTATTTAACAGCGATAGGCCCTGGTATCTCAGATGTGTGTCTGGCTGTTATGTGTCTGTAAATGTGACGGTATGTCACACTACGTATTATCCAAATACACCCATTACATCACCCATTGGCATATTGTACATGTCAGGGGATGTTCTGCATGTACCATGTAACCTGGAACGCATCTCACCCTAAACGCTGTGCAGTGTGTGCAATGTAAGCCACAAACGTCAGTATCATGACATAGTTAGGTAGGGGTCTAACAGTGTGCATGTATGTGGATGGGTCTACATCAGGTTGCAGGGTACACATACCTCAGTGGGCCACCTGACCATGTGGCACAGGCAATAACTGGTTTAGTGACCTGTGAAATGTGCTAGACTATACCCCAGATATGTCACAGCCATGGCGTCACCTCAGTGACATACCCCATTGTGGAATATGACTGCAGACCATCCTCGTGCTGACACATGTACACCTACAACACAAATGGATAACATTATAGGTATTGCAATGCACCAGTGTTACTAACAGCTATAAGGCATCATTGCTGGATGGCAATACTACCTGCCAAATATGCCTTTCAGTCTAATCCTTACAACATGTTACACTGCACTACTGTGGTACACTGTTGTACAGTCACCGTGTGCATCAGAACCATATCATCCTGTCCCTGCATTAATGGTATGGATGACAGGGATGTGGCACAGGTATCATCATATGCACAGGGTGTGATGTTGGTTTGCCATACATTTGACACCATGTGTATGGTTGAGGGGTGTACTGTTGTGAGCTGGGTGAGGTGATGTGGTGTTTGTAGGTAATGGGGTTGCCCTAGGTGTGATTGCATAGTGTGTGGGTATGCATACACACAGTTCTGCCATGTGGCTACCCTACACAGGTGTTTATGGACAGCTGCAGACCATACCTGGCAGGTTGTGCAGTTCACTGCCTCCAGCCATGGACACATGGACTGTGCCTGCCAGGGGTTCCACTGGCACGTTCAGGTACAGGCCTCATTGTGCTACTCTCACCTGCTGACATTTGTCTGCTGGTACCAGGTCCCTCCTGGGAATGGCCAGGACCATGTGCACATGGCCTGCCGTGATGTGGTGTGGACAGCACACCCCCTGCACTGCCAGGGGTGCTACTGCCACTACAGGAGACCCTTGCTGTCCTGGCATGTCCACGTTGACTACCAGCTGTTGGCATTGCTGGCCTATGTCCACGCGACTGTCACCGCACTCCCACCACACGTTCAAGCATGGACAGACCACAATCGATGAGGGCCATCATCTCACCATACCATCTATCCATGAACTCAGTTAATCCATGGATGGCACCGGCCAGTTCATGTGCGTTGTCATTTGAAGATGTGAGAGCAGCCCTCTGAAGCCTCAGGCTCTGTCTGTGGTAATGTTCTATATGTGCCTGTGCTGCCATGAGAGCCTGAAACATGCTTCTGCAGATACCAGCTGTTGCCTCTGCCAGGGGCATGATTACAAGTGGCCCTACCATGAGCACCCTGGGACATCTGCCTATGTGGTGGCCTGCCGGACATCTGGCTATGCCTGCTGCAACCGGACACAGTAGGCATGGTTACCACACTTTCCTGTGCACTGCCATCAAATGCCATCTGTCCCTCCGCTATGGCCACTGATGATGGGGTGTGTATAGGCACTAAAACTGTGTGCAGGGGTGGGGTGGCTAAAAGGGGGATGTCAAATGTTGGTGCAGTGTTGGTGCCTGACAACCCCACCTGTGCCTCAATATTAATATCATTATCTTCGGTGTCTGTATGGACACCAACATCAAATTGCATGCAGGAGGGACCCTGACCCACCTCGCCACCTGTGGAGGAAAACAATAAACACACCTTAAAACCTGTACAGCATTGCCTAACAGTGCACACACACACACACACACACACACACACACACACACACACACACACACACACACACACACACACACACACACACACACATCTCCATAATACCTAACTGTTCATGGCTTTACAGACAGTCCCTTGTATATGTCCATGTGTTACCCCATCCTGCATCACACTTGTTAACATACCCACATTGATATCACTCATTAACGTCTCAGTTCTCTAAATGCCCACACAAGTGGCCACAACACAAGGCCTGTTACTACTTTACCTGCCTGACCTGTGTGTAGTGGCTTTACATGACCTCAGTGCTGTCATTTGGTATGCACCCTCTGTATGTCCAGACATGATGTGCATGGCCCCTATATGTGTGGGCTAGTATGTTGTATCCATAATATCTTGCACTGGTGTGTCATGTGTATGTAATGCTCAGTACATGCCAGATATGCTGCTCCTTCAGCCTATCATGTGACAACTGTTATATTTGGATACACTCCCTGGTGTTGACTAGTACTTCCCCAATGCATCTGTAGAGCTGCATACATGGGTTGTAGGTGACCTCTCTGCTGACTGTGATATTAAGGGTGTACCTGGTGTCTACCTTCCCTCTGGATGCCTGTTTCATGCTACAGATCATATTATACTATTTGCTGTCCTGTGATTACACACATGACAGGTATTCCTGGTGTGTAATGTGACAGTCCATGTCCATGTATTGTACTGTCCTAAAGGGAGGTACAGCCGTATGAACACCCCACAATCACACATGTGCATACATGGCCACCCGCACAAACACACACGTGCACACACACATCCTACATACATCTTCCTCCCTCCACTTCACCAGAGTGACCCTGCAGAGAAACTAACTAACCACCAGGATACACACACACACACACACACACACACACACACACACACACACACACACACACACACACACACACACACACACATACAGGTGTGGTTGCACAATGATAGTACACACAGTACTCCTATTACCCACCTGCCAACATGCAGAACATGTGGTACAGAGCAGCATGCAGTTCAGCTATAGTCAATCCATGATAGCAACAGGATGCATGTGCTGTGTCACTATGAGATGCCCCTTCCCCTGGACACCACTGCACCCATGTACACAATATTGCTGTGCACCTGCTCTGCACCCTGCCATGTACTGTGCACCACAACTCACAGGTGTAGTACTGTGTCAGTTATGTCAGCTTTACTTCTCAGTGCCCCTATGTTTTTCAGCAACACATACCTGGGATGATATGTGGACAGTTGTCATTGATGAATGCCTGATGCCTGATTTACAGCTGTCAACATCAACAGACCATGTTTGACAACTACAATACTCTTACACTGACAACCATCAGAGCATACCATGGCTATGGGGGGTGTAGACACCTTTATTGATTAGACACACACATCCTTGATCTGCCATGGGACCATATCACTGCTTATCTTAGCAGTACATGAGCCTGATATGTGACATATGTCCTGTACTTTCACATGCAGTGTCTACAGGTTGTATAAGGTGTGCAGCTGCTGACTGCAATGCATACACACCGTTTATCATGACGGTTTATCGCACCTTTTGTGTGTACTACAGCAGTCACTGCTCCTGGCATGGGTATACCAGCATGGGCCATCTGCATTTGCCAGTGTATGTTCAATCTGCCCTACACATGTCCCCCTGTTTTGCATGATTGCAAGGTCTACTCATGTGCACATCCCATGGTGTTCACACACTGCTGACACTATTGCTGTGTGGGTAGGGTTACGGCTGCCACAGGTCCTGAACATGACTATGTGCAGATAGAGCCATTCCTAGCATCCTTAGGATCCCTGCTGCAGTGCACTGGTGTGTCATGCTGAAACCCCCCTCCTTCAGCCTTTATGCAGATGTGTGAGATGTGTGTCACTTTGCAGTGTTCCATACACTGAACACCATATGTTGCAGCCCAGACCCAGCTGATAATGTGGACTACTTTAATGCCTTATGCCATAGTGTATCTCAGCAGCAGTTGCCATTGTCCTACAGGTATATACACTGGCTTTGCACTGGGTGTTGTTCCGAACATGTCCCTACTGTAGGCCATGTCTACCACTAGTATGTTACTCCCTGTGGACACATTCCACAATGACAGGATGTTAGTTATCATGCAGGTGTCTGACATACCCTTCCACTACCCCATCATGGTCACCCTTGTGAGACCATGCATTTCACACAACAGTACATGCACATGTATAGCATGCATTCAGGGTAGGTGTGTTAGATATGTGCATGGAATATACCATCACCATTACATGCCCGGTGTGTTGGCAAGCATCTACATAATACTCACCAGCTACAGGCTGCTGCCTTGGTGGTATCCCGGAGAGACCTACATAAGAGGGTGAGAGATGCAATGTCAGTAGCCACACCTGTGGCAGTGCTACAGGGTGGGTGGAGTATTACAATACATCAATGGTACATTCCCACGATACTACCACATTTGGACATCTGTTTATCACTACAATGCAGCAAAACAATATATCTGTGACATGTCAGATATGAATGATCTACCTGTACCAATGCGGATGTATACACAACAGTGGTCTACTGATGTGCCCTGTGTCCTTACCTGCATGCTCCTTGGACAGTGTGTGGGTGACACCCACTGCCACAAAAGAGTCCAGTGGTAGACAGCTGTCCAGACAGGCAGGTGGCACAAGGCTGGCCAGGAGCTCCTCCACACATGTCAGATGGCAGGCCCCTCCCTGTGGTGAAGTGATCCCCCTGGACTGCAGCAGCATGCCGACGGGCATTGTGACGCAGGTCAGTACAATGATGCTGGACCTGCTTATAACTGTGGTTGTGCAGTCTATCATTGAACCTGTGGACTAGGTCGTTCCACATGGAGGTCCACTCCTGCTGTTCAGGTGTGGCCCTGCCAGACAGCAGTGGATAGTGCTGGATCAAGTGTGATATCAATATTTCATTTTCTGCATGGGAATAGGTGGGTAACCATGCATGTGCCATCTTGGTTGAAAGACATAAAAATGGAAACAGGTCTGAGCATCTCATACAGCAAGGTTACCATAGTTCATATTACACAGCTCTGTCACCCCCCACCATATCTGCTTCAACAGACTGTACACACAATTCATTAGGTATGGCTACATCTTGCCTACCGGTTGGAAAGATATTGTATTGTACCCCGCTTTCTTCTATGTGATTGTAGCCATGTCCCCTGTGTGGACTCTATCATTGCTGGCCTGTTACAGACTATTCACCTGCATGCCATTGTCAGGGCCACTATGGTTCCATATATGCCAGTGGTATGGCTACTCTGCAATTGCTGCACATCTGACATTCTGTGTTATTGGGGATATCTATGCATTCTGTTGGACATGTACCAGGATTGTGTAGACTATTACTGCCAACATATGTTCTATAACAGTGACACAATAACATGTATATGTTCTATTGGCCAGCACATCCACCTCTCCAAACCCATCTTCCCATGATACCTGGCCACATCACATGTGTGTCCCAACCTGGAGCCTCCTCATATACTGTTCCAGCAATAATATCAGGTGGAACAACCCAGGGGATGTTGTCCTCCCCACCTTGGGGGCACACACAGACATGTTCCTGTCCCCTGAGGTCAGGTCTAGGGTCTGTTCCATACTGGGCTCCACAGACACATGTGGGATGTGCTACATCAGTCTGAGGCACCCAGTACACATTCACAGAGCCAACATGATCCTCCTGCTCAGCCTCCAGACCAGGCACCTTTAGGACATGGACTGCTGTTGTGAGTAGCAGTGGGTGGGAGGCTTGTTCCCATTGTGCCCATATTATGGCCCATGGGGCATCCACATCACAGACCACACACACCATCTACAGTGTTTACCCACCATGTGTCACATACCACCCCTGTAGACTGTCCTCTATATCTACTAAAACTGACCACCTCCACATGTGTACCTGACATACTTCCCCATATTCCCATTGCATACTTCACAGATGGGGCAATGTAGTCCCAACAAGGGACTAACATGTGACATACATGTCCATGTTGCACATACTGCCAGCTGTAGATATCTGTGTGTATTGCTATGTGTGCTGGTGCCTCGCACATAGCACACATCACTGTGGAAGTAATATAGGGGACATATCTTTGCAGACATATATGTTTGTGTGTGTGTTTGTATATATGAAGACATGTACATATAGGTATATCTCTATATATGTGTAGATATATGTGATGTATACATGTGCACATATATATGTCTACACATGGGTATATGTATATTTCTGGACATGCATGCTGATATACATATATATCTTTATATATTATATATGTGACATATGTACACATATGCATACCTATATGTGGAGTACATTCAGGCATCAGCTCCACAATCTCACAACACTTTCCTGCACAGCTGCACTGTTCTGCCTTGCTACAACACAGACAGGTGCCACATATGGACATGACATTAGGGGGGTATATGTAGGACCCGATTGTAGGTAACCCTATTACACACCTATGACATTCCTGCATGCTACATTACAGATTAACCTGAGTATCCTGCTAGTGGTGGGCTGTGGCTCCCACATGACCATCATAATGGCATTACTTCCACCACCAGCTATTGGCCATATAATATACATACTTCCTATTACACAACACACACTATGATGGCTTACATCTTGTGTGTCAGTGCTGACCTGCACAGTAGACAGCTATGGACCACTACCCCCAGGGACAGACACTATTCTCCATAGCAGTTGTTCAGTTGAACATCATCACAACAACACTTGATGGCACATATAAATCATTCCACATCATCTATCCCATTATTATGGACCAGGTACTACATTTTATTACATGTATATATACTTTACATACCTGTTGTGGGAATGATGTCTTCTTGAATGACAGCTAGTTAAATGCCTTTGACTTAGGTTTTTATTGTGAAGAGATTTGTTTTTCTTTCTCTCTCTCTCTCTCTCTCTCTCTCTCCCCCTCTCTCTCTCCCTCTCTCTCCAGTAAATGGATTGAGCTGCTTTGGATAGATTGCAGCCTGGCTTTAGTAGGTGATGCACATGATCAGGTGATGGCCTCTGCACCAGTCAGTGTCCTCCACTTGCTAACTGCATGCAGCTTGCTGTGTAGTACTTCCAATTACCACTGCCATGGCAACCACCTACTATAAATCCCTACATCATGTGGGTGTGGTCCCTTTACCTTTCCTGTGTGATGGACATCCTTCCTGTGTATGGGCATCAGTGTTACAGACAACAGGTAGCAAGACCTCTTACAGGAGAACTGGCACACTCAGGCCAGCTTCATATTTGTAGGAGGTTCCAGAACTACAGACAGAGTGTGAGTATAGGTGTTTTATGCTTTGTATAGTACTGGTGTTACAGGGTGTGTGTGTGTGTACATACTAGTTTACCTTGGAATGCAGTCTGTCTGCATAGCTCTCAACTGTGGGCCTATCCTCTTGGTGGCCAGAGGTGTGCCTATCATGATTTGTCTGTCCAGCACACAGGTCCTCCTGTGTTAGATATTTCACTAGCAGTGTGTGTGTTGAGTGCTATCAGTACATGGCTACATCCATTTCTGTTTCTAACCTCAATTCCCTGGCTAAGGGTACGTTGCAGGCTATCCTGTAACACCAGCGACTTGCTTAGTGTTTGGCAACAGTTTTCCACATATGGGCCTGTGTTACAGCCTCTGTCCTCTACCTACATACCAAGCTTTGAACATATGATGTGCTGTCAGGGGTTGCTCTGTAGTGGGCTGTGAGTATATCATGCTGCCATTGCTGCCCTCAATCCACTGCTGTTGTATCCCCCACACATATGGTGGGGCTGGGGCCATATATGTGTTGGCTTCACCTACACAATACATGTGTGCCCTTATGCACACCAGAAGCCAGTGTATGTAACAGTGGTATATGGCCCTGTATTATTGAGTCTAGGGGATGCACTATAAATAACCTAGGCTGTTACAAAATGTGGGGGTATCAGGGGTGAGCTGCCTTAAGATATCTGGATGTACAGTACCATACAATTCACCTATATTTACAATACTTACATAAATTGGGTTAATGCAGTTCTACTGCCTCCTGCCATACATACTGTTCTGTTTGTCAGTGTGCTTGTGATGGTGTCAGTTATGCATTGTTATGTAACAGTTACATGCCATTTGGTCAACTGAGGTCTTTACCATCTAGTGATTTTGTACAGAGTGTAGATAGAGGCTGCTGAACTATACACCTGCATTCCTTACTGATGATTGCTTGGTATCCTGTGGCCCAGTCTGTCTTTAGTATGAAAACAGTTTGAAGGGCTTGGCCTGGACAGCCAACAGTTGTGAACCTTTCCAGACTACTGTATTAGTATAACTGTTTCACAGTTGCATTACTCTGTTTATATGGATGTCAGTGTCTGAACAGCTATATGACATGGTATATAAAACTATAATAGTACACAAATAAAGGTTTTCCAGTTCTGCAAACCCGTGTGTGGTGTTTTATCCTATGACCTCTGTGGGTATATGTTGCAGGCAACAATTATCATTGTGTGCACCTTCTACATATGTTTGGCTGGAGTGCCTTCTGTGTGGAGTCTGCATGTCCTCCCCGCGGTCGAGTGGCCTTTAAAAGACATATGTGAATGGGTGTGCCTTCGTTGAAGGTTGGGTGTTGAGCTGGCACCTCGGCACCGTAAAAATCTACTGCCAGTCATTAGCAGACTGGAGTTCTGCTGTGGTGACCCCTAACAGGAAAAAGCTGAAAGAAGAAGATATCTGTATATGCATATATGTGTCTGTGTATATTTATCCTGGGGATGTTGATGGCTTCCATATTTTACATTCCCTATGGGAGCCAGACTGTACTTCATGATATGTTACCAATACCAGCCTGACATCATACAGGTGGGATGTAGTGCTGTTAACATCCTGTGCCCATGTCAAGTCAAGTCATGGTTATGGGATCTACAACACTTGGTAGTGTATTGCAGGGCGGACGTGTTTGGCAGTGGGGGGTATCCCTATTCATACAAGATGTATATTGTTTGGGGCTTCTCAATCTCATTAACGGTGCATGTGGACATATATGTTTTAGTTAATCTATCATTGTTATCTACAGATGTATGGCCATATATATATATATATATATATATATATACATATATATATATATATATATATATATATATATGTATATATATATCTGCTGACATATATATAACTATGTCCGTATATACCTACCTAGATATATATCTGCTTACATATATGTAACTTGCTGTGTATATGTAGACATATAGGTGTAGACATATATATATATATATATATATATATATATATATATATATATATATATATATATATATATATATATGTTGATATAGGCATTTGCATGTATATATGTTCATGTATATTTCTATATATGTATGTATGTATATATATATATATATATATATATATATATATATATATATATATATATATATATATGTAGACATGTTGTATCTGTTTAGATATTAATATATTTACACACACACACACACACACACACACACACACACACACACATCTAAATGTTGGAATACATTCTCTGTACTGTTGCATGACTGGGCTGGATGATATGTTTTTGAAAACATCAGAGTTATATATATCTGGCATGGCTTAGTGGTAAATTACTTTGTCTATGGTGTGCAGGGGCCTGGGTTTGAGCCTTGCAAAGGCTGTTTATTTTGTTGCTGGGCAGAAAATGGGCCATTGGATACAAAGTGATTAAGGCACTTTAAAGCAGTTGTAAGAGGGTTTGCACAGGTTTGTGCAGAGGTAAGCACTGCTAACTTCCGGTTACAGTTTCTTATACTCTGTTAGCTTCTGTATTGCTTAACCTGTGTAGGCATTGCTTACCCCCACGCAAACAGGCTTAAACCTGCTTACTGCTGCTTAAAAGGGATTACTCCTGCTTACCCCCGTGCTAATTTCTTTAAAAGAAAAGTAAAGGGGGTTGATAGGAAAGTGGTGAATAAGGGGCACAACAAGGGAAAGACAGTAGGGAAAATAGCCAAGGATGTGCAGGAAGGGTGTAGGTAAGGTCCATAGCTGCCATTTTCTTCTACAGCAACGGCTGTGCATATACACTGAATTTGGAGGTAGATTTGGACACTCAAACCCCTGGGAGAGCAGTAAGGACAACAACAATTAGTTGTGATGCCAATTAGACCGGATTACATGTGTCCAGTGGACACTTGCATGAAACGGACAGCTATGTATGGGGCGAGATTTTTTTGTGGGAACAGATTGCCCTTATTTTTTTTTTCAGGTGAGAGTGGGATGTTGGGGAGGGGTATATTGGGGGAGGTAGGTTGGGTAGGTTAACAGACAAGACAAACAAGATGCATACAGGGGCAGTATATGACACATGTGGGAGGTCAACACCTTGATGGGGAGGGGTGTTGGGATATCGGAAGACCACAAGCCCCCTAGTGGTAACAGTGGGACTGAGGTCCCCACCCATGGGCAGTCACCACTACACCTTCACAGCCCCAAAGCTGGCTGTGCTGGGGGCTGAGTCACAGAGCCAGGCTGACTCTCTAATCACGACACACAGCCCTCAAGCTGGCGTAGAAGATCACCAAACTGCTGGTCGATCTCTCTACAAACCACGACCCTGAGCTGGTGACGAGTGACAGGTGCCTGTCCACGGGAGCCCCATCTCCTGAGGTAGTTCCACTTGAAGGTGGTGCAGGACCAACGGATAGGGAGGACCAGGGTTGGGCCTCAGACATGCTGGTGACCGGTGCCACGGCCAGCTGAGGTGGGACAGGTGGGTCCACTGGGACCAGCCTTCCCAAACAAGAAAAAACTTGAAAACATCAGAATTATGTATATCTGGCATGGCTTAGTGGTAAATTACTTTGTCTATGGTGTGCAGGGGCCCGGGTTTGAGCCTTGCAGAGGCTGTTTATTTTGTTGCTGGGCAGAGTGCTATAGTGTTTAGATTTCATCATCATATGTGGGTTAGAAATAGTCAACACATTCCAGAGTTAGGTATAACAGCATGCATAGATATTCCCATTAACCCAGACACCAGATAAGGAACAGTGGCATAGCATAGCAAACAGAACACATGCATATATGGGACCACAGTGATAATAAGTACAGCATGCAGGTACATTGATAACACCATGTCACCAGTGTTGGAATAATTCAATATAGCACATGCATGGGAACCGTGAAAATATTTATCAAACAACTGGACATTATCAGAGTCATTACATACCAGTTAGGGTGGGTGTGTTGATTATTGTTGGAGATATGGTGGGATAGAGAGAAAGATGTCAATTAACAACTAGTATATTCCTGTAGTCCACATTACTTTACTAGTCAGTGCTGTTATCTGTACCTTACAAGTCTTACTACACTACCCTATAGCTTAATTTGGACAGTGATATGGCTGTCTTCATCATTACACATGAACCAGTTTTACCTGCAGTATACACCTCTTAATGGTATACCTGTGGAGGGAATGTTTAACAGTAACTAACTGTTTCTACACATACTCCCGGATTCCAGGATGATGTCTTGCACATATCTATCCAACTCTTTATGCACAGACTCTGGCCATGTGTTGACCACATGCTGGTGTGCTCGAACATATCTAAAATATTGCCCTCTTCCACCTTTAGTGACCTGACACACACATATACATGCTTTCCTACACAGTTATATTATGTAGCACAGTGTGGGTGACAGTGACCAGTGATACTTTATTATTCAGAGAAACAGTAACACTCACATTTCCCTACAATACCAGAGTGAAAAGTACCAGTACAGGTTATAATGGTCTGTATTTCTCAGCACAGTGTTTGTATCCAACTTACCTGTGTGAGCAATGTTTGTTAGTGCTACCTGACTGTTGCCACACAAAGTTCCAGATTACACATTAGTATTATGCACATACATCTCACTCTGTTACTGTACACACTCTGGTCACAGCTTGACAACATGGGAGTGTAGATAGGACATACTTGAAATCTTACTCTCCTAAGAGTTTTGGGGGTTGCTACAGTGACAGGTGTACTCTCATGATGTTTGACAATCACTTGTATTCCCTGTTTGCTGACTAAACATCTGAGATCATCCCACAGACTTACCAGGAGGACAGGGGGACAGGCAGGAGATATGGGCACATATATTGGACATCCTGGCCTCATCTGAACAATTGTGGGGTATATCTCTGTATGCAGCTTAATTCCACTCCCAGGATTCAGACCATGGCTGTGTGTGCTGCAACTGAAACACTGTCCATCACAGTTGTGTCTGCTATATAGATATAGCTGTATATCCCCTATCTGCTTTCTGTCTTATTAATCTCCTTTGCTTTTGCATTCTGACCTTATATTACAACACTCATATACAGTTTTCTAGACAGTTATATGTTGTTGGACAGTGTGGGCAACAGTGATGTATAATACCTCATTATTCAGAGCAGCTGCATATCATTCTTGTATTTCTGGGCACAGTGATGGTATCTGACAGATCTGTGGGAGGAATGTTTATTAGCACTACCTGAATGTTCCCACACACAGTAACAGATTCCACATTACTATTATGCACATACATCTCACTCTGTTACTGTACACACTCTGAACACAGCTTGACAAGTTGGGGTGTAAATGGGACATATGTGACTTCTTAGTCAATAATGTATTGGGGAGTTGCTAATGTGCCAACTTTGTTCTCATGGCTGTGTCAATCAGTTGTATTTTCTGTTTGCTGCCTCTACATCTGTGATCATCCCACTGATTTCCCAGGGGGACAGATTGATAGGCAACATATATGGGCCACTTTAATAGACATTCTGGACATATCTGTACAGTTGTGGGGTATGATTCTGTATGCAGACTATTACCACTGGCAGGATTCGAACCGTGGCTGTGTGTGCTGTTGCATGTGCTATTTAATTTTTGTTGTCTGCATTTTCCCTGTTTACTGTCTATGTGTCTCTCGGTTGTACTAAATGGCCTCTGGGGATTACACCTGTCATATACAGGCATTCCTACACATTCAATTTATGGTGCATGGTGTGGGTAACGGTGCTTAATACCACATTACTATTACATGATTGCATATCTACATTACCGTATGATACCAGGATATACACATGCAGTCCAGCAGTTAGACCTGTTTTGTCAGGCTATTACACTTTTATTGACTTACAAACAATATGAGACTCTTCCTGCCATATTGTCTAGTGTATGCAGTACTTGCCTTGAACAATACAGGTTTTATACAAGCAATTAATTTACTACTACTTTTATTTTTATTTCCTTTGACAGTAAATTCATGAGTATTACTGACCTGCCTTGTGTCGCAACCTCGCAAGGTGACTGATGTGGGCCTCCTGGTTCACAGCCCACTCCATTGCAGCTCTGGGGGACATAAGAGGAATATTTAGCCATACTTATCCATGATATACCTGAGCTGGCAATTATTACACACATACTGGGGTGATACTTACACATGACTGGAACATCACTTGCCGCTCTAGCCTCTTGGAGTCACTCCTCCAAGAGGTCCCCTTATGCCGCTTCTGGTCAGCATAGTGGTGCCTGACCTGCTCACCAGTTTGGGGTATACCAGTGGCACTGATGAGGTCACGGCCGAGATGGTCCCAGGCCTCTGCCTTATATTGGGAGCCCTGGTACTGGCCCTGCAGCAGTCTCTGATCATGGTCTTTGATAAGGAGTCCTGCCATGACCTTGGACTCCTGGATGCACCAGCGCTGCGCCCGAAAGAGCACACCTTCTCCCTTTACTGCCATAGTGCCTGCAAGGGGAAGCTACAACCAGTTATGAGATGTATTCCCACCTCTTGGGTTTAAGTAGGACTGATTTCCCACACTTTTCTGTGATTGGCCAGTTTTGAAAAGGCTACGCTATGGGCAAACCTGCTTACCTAGGGTTGTAATTGTTTAAAGGGTTATACCACTGGGCACAATGAGTTATCTGCCCTACACATTGCTTACATCTCCTAAGCTGCCCTGTGCAATGCTTACCATTGCCTACATTAGACTTTGCATTATAATTCCTTTTTGGCATTGAGTTATTATTCATTACACCTTATATGTATGCCTGGTATCCATGATTAATTTGTACGTGAACTCTATGGGGTCCTTGTGTTTTATTGGGTACTTCTGGGCTTACTGCTGTACTCCAGTTCACATAATTATGTTATGTAGTGGGTTGTGGAACATATGACTGCATAGTGATTCCTTTCACAGGTTCAATTCTGTATTACTATGGTGAGGACTTGTTTGCTGATACCTCATTCTTCTGTACTTCTGTGATGGCTTGGTGGTTAACTACTGTGACTATGGTGTATAGGGTCCTGGGTTTGAGACCTACATGACTGTTTATTTTGTTGATGGGCAGAACAAGGGCCATTGGCTGCAGAATGATTAAGGCACTTTTGAGCCATAAACAAACTTTACAACAGAAGGAAGAAACTGTTGCAGAAGAGAGTAAAATCCCATGAGTGGTGGAGCTCCCTGGTTAGCCTCAGCAAGAAGCTGAGATCCCGTATAAGATCCTCCAAACCTAGCTACGAAAACAAAATCACCACTGATTCTAGGGGCAACCACAAAGCATTCTATAGCTATGTCAAGAATCTCAATGGCAACACCCAGATCTACTCTGAGTTACAGGACAGCGGCACGAAAATTACAGAACCAATTGGTATTGGCAACATCTTGGCAGATAGGTTCAGTGCTAACTTTACCCCCCTCTCACCCCCTAAAGGGCCCATATCTATACAGGAAGAATGCAGAGTCCCTGTAATCACAAATACGCAGGTAAAAGCTGCACACTCTAAAGCCAAAAACACAGCATCCATTGGTCCGGACAACATCTCAGGCTGGATTTTATATGAACTGGCTCCCCACCTAAGCACCATGTTCAGTCATAGCCTCATGTCAGGCTTTGTGCCCACTGAATGGCGCAATGCAATAGTTATCCCACTCCACAAAGAGGGAGCCACCACTAATCCTGGGAACTATAGCCCTATTAGCCTGACGAGCCTGGTCTGTAAGGCCATGGAACGTATCATCATGGAACTCATAAACAAAGACATTGGTAACCTCCAAACACTGGACCCCACCCAGTTTGGGTTTGTGAAAGGCAGATCATGCCTCCTGAACCTGATTGACTTCTTTGAGGCAGTCACCAAAGTCGTTGATGAGGGTTAGGTGGTTCACACAAAACTATCTTGATCTCGCCAAGGCTTTCGACACCATCCCCCATTCTGGAATTATAGCTAAACTCATTAAACTAGGTATAAATTCCTACATCACAAGATGGGTTGCCAACTGGCTCACTGACAGAACCCACACTGTAAAAGTTGCAGACTTCAAATCTGACTTCAAACCAGTGACAAGTGGAGTACCACAGGGTTCAGTCCTGGGGCCTCTCCTGTTTGGTACCTACTTCTCTGAAATACAGGCTAACACAGAAGGCCTTTAGCTAATGAAGTTCACAGATGACTGCAAACTAGGAGCCATAGCTGAGTCCACAAATAATGTGGACATCCTCCAGAAGGGCCTCACTGAGACAGATGCTTGGTGTCAGAGCCATGGCCTCAAGCTCAATGCCAAAAAGTACATTGTCATCCCCTTTGGTAAAAACTCTGTACCCATGAACTACCACATAGGCAGCAGTCTACTTAATGTTGAATGTGTGATAAGAAACCTTGGGACCCAGGTGGACAGTAGTCTCTCTTTTGATAATCACATCACCACAGTAGCCAGGAAGTCCTTCTGTGTGGCACACCTCATCACAAAAGGGTTCTCATCCAGGAAAAAAGAGGTCATTGTTCCCCTCTACGCAACACTCTTTAGACCCATTATAGAGTACAACGTCCCTTTTGGAATGTACCTCACAAGACATCTGCAGCAGCTGGAAAGGCCACAGGAGTACCTCACAAAGAGGATTACTGGCCTCAAACAGATGCCCTACACTGACCGTCTCAAAAAACTCCAGCTTTACTCCATAGCATATTGCTTACTCTGAGGGGATCTCTGCCTAACATATAAAGCTATGTCAAACCCAGAGCTGCTGGACATGCTACACCTAAAGAAATCCCAATCCCTCCAAGCTACATGCTCTGGGGACATAAGCCTTGTCACCACAATAAACAGGACATGCTGGAGGGATAGATTCCTGTCCCAGAGACGTCCCATACTCTGGAACAAGCTACCCATCTATGTCAAGCAAAATTCCTCATTAGCACTCTTCAAGAAAAATCTTGATGAGTGGATGGGAAATAGGAAATACACTCCAGGAATCACTTCTATGGCTCTGCTCAACAGGGGCACAGGAAAATAACCTTCTTGGGTGGCGTAAGCCAGGGAACCTTGTTGGCTAGGCTTACTTAGGCCCTTGGGCCGATAGCCTAGTACCTAACTATGAACCTATGAACATATGAAACTAATAGTTCACTTTTACTATCTACATATACAATACTTGGTACATGCTTTATCACAGCTTTTTCATATTTTAAAATAGTATCTATGTCCAAACCCCATTCTTAGTACCCCTCTCATATTTAACTTTCACAGTATTAGAAATTGAATAACACATAAATGAAAAATAATTTTCAATTTTTTTAACTCAATTTCATTAGTGCAAAACTAAACAGTTTTTTTTAAATTGAGTCCCTTGCCCAGAAAATATAAATTCATCCCATGATTACCATTCCTTCTTCTTTTTCACCATTAAACAAAATTATTTCCATTAAGTCTTCAGTCTCAAATGTTAAGTCACAACATGTCTCTTTTCCCTAATTAATCAAGGATCTAATGGCTTTTGTTTCAAAACCCAAAGGTAACATAAATTAGCCCATATAAAATATCTGTTATTTCTTCTTTCTTATATGAGCAACAAACTTTTTTTAAAATAAAGTTTACAGTATGTTATATTCTTCCAACTGCATCAGCATATGATTTTCCAGATTGCATTCTACCTGTAACCTTATGTCCATCCAACTCATGACTCACTTCCTTTCCACGCAATTCACTGTCCATTCCAAAAATCTTTTCCCTCATATCCAACCACAAAATCTCAGACTCTTCTCCAGGATCACATTTGTACAATAAACTAACCAATTTTTCATCAGGCAAACTTCCAGAAGCAATTTCAGTTACAATGACTTCTTCAAAATCCTGATGTTTAAAGTCAGATAGATGCTCACTAGTCATACTATCCACTCACATTTCAACAGTTTTCTGTCTGACTGACAGAATCACACTATCACTATAGAACAACTCTTGTTTCCCTCCCTTAGTACATAGCTTCTCATAGCTGCCTCTGTACCAGGAACAGAAGCAGGAAGCACAGCAGCAAAAAGTTCCTCCTCACAACAGAGTATGTGTTTTTTATTAATTGTTACAGCTTATATACACTATTTAGATTATTTACATAATATACATTATTTATAATTATTCACAATTTACATCTACAATATAATATGATCTCATATATTTCAATTATTATCCCCTTTTTTCCACAACCAAAATTATATTTTCTTCAAAATTTCAGATAATATCCATTTCCCATTAAATTTCATCTCTCATCCCATATTGTCCATAAAATATAAAACATTTTTTATCAATTTCTTTTACCTCTTTTCATTTTCTGTTACCATAATGCCCACATTCTATCATGTTTATATTTATATTTACTGCACCTTTAAAATCTTTCAATATCTTATTTTCACACACTTTCTCCAACAATTCTCTCACTCTAGTACAACTCAAAAAACATGCTCTGTTGTTTCATCCTCCCCATAATAATTACACACCCTCTCCTCCTTGTAAGACATATTTGCTTTTACAGGTAATTTACTTATTGTCAACCTCCACATAAAATCCACATAAAATCCCCACTTTTATACATTCTTTTACACCATGCAAGTCTTATTTTAATTGCATTCCTTTTTTTCAATTTCTAAGTTCTTCTATGGGTAAACATAATAATGTTCATTTATTACATTTAAATACTGTTCTTTTCTGATTTTTTTCTACATTTTTTATATTCAGTTTCCATAATAAAATTTTATTCTGATACTCATTTATATCTTCATTTACATTATTTTTACATCTTTTTCCAGATCTTATTCTCTCCCAAAAATCTTTATATTTAATTTTCATCACAACATCTATTAAATTCCTGTTTTCTACTTTTAATCCTAGCAAAGCTTTTAAAGATTCAAGGAAGCTGTATGAACAACAGGATTAATTAGAACTAATCCTCCTTCCTCTTCCTTAACATACAAAGTTCCTCTTCTAACTGGATTCAGCCTCAATCCCCACATAAATGAGAATACAATTGACAATAACTCTTTTTCATACTTAGGGGGAATCATTTATACACTTGCTAAATAGGCCAGTTTACCCAAAAGAATAGAATTTATTAGATATACTTTTTTCTTATATGACAGTCTATATGATTTCCAAAACATACATCTCTCTTAATTTTTGTATAATTTTCTCCTACTGTTTTTCTCTCTGCATATTTGTTTCAAATATTATTCACAAAATATCTATAACCATGTCATTAAATTGAATACCATCTAAATTACCCATAAACTCAGTTCCTTTACTTTTATCTTTGTTGATGCATAAACCAATCATGTTTAAGTACTTATTTAATTTACTAATTCCCTGTTCCATCCACTCCTTATTCTTAGTAACTAGAACTATTCATAGTAACTAGAACTATATCATCTGTGTAAGTAAGAGTTGATGGAATATGTAGTCCTTCTGTTATTTTATACCTTGCCATTTTCATCTCTCTATTTGTGTTATTAACAATCACATTCATAACTAATGTGAATAAAATGCTGCTTGCTGGGCATTCCTGCGTTATCTCGCATTGTATTATTCTTTCTTCAAAGTCCAGGAAGCAGGTATAGAACAACTAAACGCACTGGTAAACCAACACAAAATGAAATCCAGTAACAAAAAGGCACAGCATGACCATCCATGTAAAACAAGGTTTATTACTTCAAGCTTTCGAGTTGAAACTCTTTTTCAAGAATGAATCAGTACATTAAAAAAACAGAATATAGAAGACCAGCCAATCACATAACATATCTCATAAACACATTATATAATTACATAATTTACATAATTAATATAGTTGACTAAGTCTAGTTCACTAAAAAAAACTTCACTACAAACAATGGTCAACTTAACAAATTTCATTGCTGCCTAAAAAGCTCCACAGGACAACTGTAATACTCTAACTAACATATGCTTGTCTTAATTTCAAAATGGGTTTAATACTATTAATTTTATTAAGCTCTGGATAGACATCAGATCTAAAAAAGTTTATCCATTTGTATTCTGCTCTCTCTATGGCATTCACAATGCCCCCTCTTGTTTTTGCAAACTGCAGTATCATAAATTTAAATGTATGTTCATTTCCACAATGTAAAATATACTTACTAAGTGCATTTGTCTCACCCCCCTTCTTATATCAGATAAGTGGGATGCAATTCTCTCCTTGAATTTACAGTTAGTTTTTCTAATGTAAAAACACAAACACAGAAATATAAGCAAAATACAATAATTAGATAGTACAATAGTATACATATACTAAGATGCAGAATGCACATCATCCAGTTAGTCTATATAAAAGAAGTACTCAATACTATTTTCTAGTAGATACAAATTCAAAAAAGAAAATCACACAAGCATTTCAGTAAAGATAACTGCGAGAATAATAAAATTAGTACTGAGATTTCCTTTATCTGTATATATATATATATATATATATATATATATATATATATACATATATATATATATATATATATATATATATACATATGGTTCCACTTCATATCATCGAATTTCATTTCATCGAATTTCAAAACATCAAGACCAATTCGTCGAAAACCCAAATAGTCGAAAACCCATATCATCGAATCTGAAATCATTGAAAACTAGAAAGCAACTAGAAATAACATCCCAGACACTGTTTACTACATTTATGCAGGGGAGAAAGCCGCCCTGCACCCACCATGAGGAGGGCTCTGTCCCCCCCACCCCCTGTAATTAAATATACCAACTCCAAGGTCGCACTACAGTGGGGTTAGGAAATTACCTTTTTCCCCCACTGTAGTGCAAATTTGGAGTTGGTATATTTATTTATGGGGGTGTGTGGGGGCGGAGCCCTTCCACTTGAGGGGTGCAGGGGGCCTTGCCCCCCTGCATAAATGCAGTACTAACTCTGTGGAAGGTTATTTCCAGTTGATTACTAGTTTTCAATGATTTGAGATTCGATGATATGGGTTTTCGACGATTTGGGTTTTCGACAATTTGGTCTCGATGTTTTGAAATTCGATGAAATGAAATTCGATGATATGAAGTGGAACCATATATATATATATATATATATATATATATATATATATATATATTGTTATGAACAGTAGTAACACTGTGGAGAGGGAAAAATGAGGTAAGGAGCAGACAGTATGGTGGGAGACTTATAGATATCTTGTCAGTCAGGTTTGGTGTAACAGCAATGCCAGTTTTTGGATAGATGTTCAAACAGTAGTTGTTTGAAATTGGTAGATTCAGGTGTGTTTTGGAGGGTGTGGGATAGAGAGTTCCATAATATGGCTATTTGATTTGAGAATAAGGCTTCACTATGAGCATTGTAGCTTTGTTTACTGTGAGCATGTTTCTGTCTGCAGAGCTTAGACTTCGTGGGCATGAGTATTGAACAGCAAGTTCCTTGTGGGATGGGCAATTGTCAGGATGGAAGATGATATTGTGTGTGAATTTAAGTTGGTTGAGATAGGGAAGGTTAGTTAGCTCGAGCCAGTTTAATTTATGTAGAGCAATGCAATGGTGGATTTGGTGGGGAAGATGTATCTTTTCCCCTATTGCAAATAATGTTTGTACCCCATAATTTTTTCTGTTTGTTACCTTCTTCTCTGTTAATATTCTCATATCTTTTAATATAATTACATGCATATCAAGTGACACACAGTTCTAAACCACCTAACCTTCTTTCAGTATTCTTTGTGCTATTAACATTTATAGATATAATTTTCAGCTTCCTGTAAGTTTATTACCTCCTTTTACCTTTATCCTTTCCCCTTTTTATTTTCTTTCATAATTACACTTTTAAATTTCTTTTTTTCTATTTTCCACCCTTTCCCCTATTGAATTTCTTTTTTCCTCATACTAATTTCCAGTATATATATCCATCTTCGCTTATTTCTTGTACCAATTCCTCCCCTTCATTATTTTCATTTTTTTCCATTTATTACTTTTCTTTATTGTTCTCTTAGGTTCAAAGGTTTATAGGCTGGTACTAGGCTATTGGCCCTAGAGCCTATACAAGCCTAGCCATAACAATTCCCTGGCTATTTCTTCCCACAATATTTACTTCCCTGGACCCCTGTCTAGCAGGACGACTGATGTGATCCACGCAGCAGCCTGTTCTTCTTGTTCATGATCTACACTCTTTTCTATATAATATACACATTCCTGTATCTGTTCTTGTTCTTTAAATTCTATGGTCTTCACAATCTACTCAATCATGCCCTGTTTGCCCACATTTTATACACACTGTATCACATCTCTTAGCTTCATGTCTCATCTTTCCACAAATAAAACATTTTCTTTTATCGCAATTACTTATTAAATGATCAGCCTTTCCACAAAAAAATGAATGTTTTAGATTGTCCCCTAAATTTAACAAAACCTTTGTTACCTTCTACATTTATTACACATGGAATATGTATATATTTTTTTCATTTTCCATATTCAAAATCATTCCACAATCCCATCCCCACAGTCCAAAAAACTTCTGTCATCATATATTTTTGTGATGTCCATAACTTCTTTACATACAGTCTTTAAATAGTCCTTTAATGCTTCTTTATCAATTTCAGTTCAAAATTGTACAAACATTTTTTTTGTTTCTCTATTAGATATCTGTATTACATAAGAATTCCAAGGATTACACACTTTTTTACTCTCAAATTTCTCTAAGAAGTTTTCCATATACTGTCCTGTCCTGAACAAAATGTCATAATATGTCTCTTTATTAAGATGCATAAAGGCTCTTACCTCTTTTGGTGAAGTACATAAAGCTGCAATCACCGTATCCCATATGTTATACCTTTCAAGTTATTTCTCTTCTTTGCTGCTAAGCCTCACCACAAATTTCTTTCGTGCCATCTCAATTTCTTCTTCCATTTGCCTCTCTTTTTTTTGCTGTTTGTGCATATGTTTTTTTCTTTTCTGTGATCACCACCTCCTCCAGTATTTTATCCATATTTTTGCCCCACAATGCTGCCATCTTCCTTTCAGGTTCACTCTGGCTCAACATTTCTTTTAACTAGACATATCGCAAGCCTCCCAATTGGAGGGTTGAAATTATACACTCCAATTTAGATCCATTGCCTCCTTCAAACAGACCCTACTGAAATAAATATTTTGAATCCTGTGAAGGTTCAACTATCTTTCCTTAAAATTTTTCTTTGTTTCAATCTTCTTCTCCACTCTCGCTGGCTTCACTAAATCTCTGACCACATTTTCTTCTAGTAGTGAGCTATTTTCAAGCTCTGCTACCTTCTCCAAATCCTCTCTCCTTTCTTGATGATTGTGACAAAAGGTGGTACTGCCAGCTAGCTGGAACTTTGTAAATAATTATATGTTGTTGGGGAATATTGAAATGATTTATATAAGAAGCTTGTGTTACAAATGTATTAGAACCGTATGCCATGTGTATATCAAACTGCATGTACAGAGGTGTGTGTGTTTGAAAGGTATTTGTAAAATGCTTGTGTTTAAAATGGATCCACGGTGTGCCCTACTGGAAGAGAACAGAAATGTACATGCACTACTGATTAAATGTATATATTTTAGCAGTGGAAACTGGAACACAGGAGGGTGACTTTAGTCCAGCAAACTTCTGAAAAATAACTGAAATTGAATTACTTTATGGCTAGGCCATAAAAGATTGTATCTTTCACTTGTCAATACAGCAAGAGACACAATGTATATACTAGGAAACTTTCTATATTGTCATTAGGATGAACTAATTACAAGTCTTGAAAGCATGAAGGAACGCAATTGTTTTATGACTTCCAGCATCTACCAGAGATCTGAGGAGAAACCCTTGTCTGTATATTTTTACAGGAAGATGCTAAATACTACCAGTTTCATTAATGATTGTTTTGCTTGGGAACTAGGAGTCAGATGGCAAAAAATGATGACATTCTGCAATCTATCCAAGCAGTAATATTTTAGATATTATTTTGAGAAGTCTCTTAGTGAGGTAGAGCATTCTGCATTCTGTCTTGGACCTCTCCAAAAGAAGACCCATTCACCACACATCTGCCTTGCTCTATTAGTAAGTCCTTATGTTATAGTATAATTATTTTAGATTCAGTCAGGAATATAGAGAAGCTTAGTTTAGATATTTTTCTTAATTTATTTGAGACTGTCCTGCAATGTTATTGTAAATATTTCCTATGTTTTTTAACTCTGATGTCACTGTGAATATGTATTTAACACTCTCTTGTTCTTTAACTATTTATTATTAAATATATTTAAACATTTCATTGTGGCTGATCTTTGGAGAGATATTTAAGTTTTAAGAGTACTTGCATATTTATTTGGTGACACTGTGTAGGCCACTCCTAAGTCCCTTGCTCTTGGTCAAACTACCATGTTTAAGGGCCTTAAAGTAGCTGATAAGGGGTTCTGGTGGCAATGATAACTAACTGATGGTCTGGGCATAAGGGGGCATAGGTAGGTACAAGGCTATTGGCCCTAGGGCCTATACAAGCCTAGCCAAAAAGGTACCCTGGCTTTAGCCACTCAAGAAAATTATTTTCCTATGCCCCTGTCGAGCAGAGCCACAGAGGTGATCCCCAGGGTGAATTTCCTATTTCCCATCCAATCATCAAGATTTTTCATGAAGAGTGCCAATGAGGAGCTTTGTTTGATATAGATAGGTAGTTTGTTTCAGAGTATGGGAAGTCTCTGGGACAATAATCTATCCCTCCAGCATGTTCTGTTTATTGTGGTGACAAGGTTTAGGTCCCTAGAGTGTGTAGCTTGAGTGGATTGGGATTTCTTTAAGTGGAGCATGCTCAACAGCTCTGGGTTTGACATAGCTTTGTATGTTAGGCAGAGATCACCTCTGATTAGCCGATATGCGACAGAGTAAAGCTGGATTTTTTGAGACGGTCTGCATAGGGCATCTGTTTGAGGCTGGTAATCCTCTTTGTGAGTTATTTCTGCAGTCTTTCCAGTTGTTGTAGATGTCTTGTGAGGTACATACCAAAAGGGGCACTGTACTCTATGACAGGTCTAATGAGTGACGAGTAGAGGGGAACAATGACATTTTTTTTCCTGGATGAGAAACCTTTTGTGATGAGGTGTGCCACATAGAAGGATTTCCTGACTACTGTGTCGATGTGATTATCAAAGGAGCGACTACTGTCCACATGTGTCCCAAGGTCTCTTATCACACTTTCGGTGTTAAGTAGACTACCACCTATGTGGTAGCCCATGGTTGCAGAGTTTTTACCAAAGGGGATGACAATGCACTTTTTGGCACTGAGCTTGAGGCAATGGCTTTGACACCAGGCATCTGTCTCAGTGAGGCCCTTTTGTAGGATGTCCACAGCGTTAGGCATTTCAATTACGGCTCCTAGTTTGCAGTCATCTGCAAACTCCATTAGCCAAAGGCCTTCTGTGTTAGCCTGTACTTCAGAAAAGTAGATACCAAACAGGAGAGGACCCAGGACTGAACCCTGTGGTACTCCACTTGTCACTGGTCTGAAGTCATATTTGGAGTCTGCTACTTTCACAGCGTGGGTTCTGTCAGTGAGCCAATTGGCAACCCATCTTGTGACATAGGGATTTATACCTAGTTTAGTAAATTTATCTATAATTCCAGAGTGGGGGGTGGTGTCAAAAGCCTTGGTAAGATCTAGATAGGCTGTGTGAACCATGTTACCCTCATCTACGACTTTGGTGACTGCTTCAAAGAAGTCAATCAGGTTTAGGAGACGTGCTCTGCCTTTTACAAACCCAAACTGGGTGGGGTCCAAAGTTTGGAGATTACCAAAACATTAACATGCGAGAAATGCAATTATATAGATAAATTGGAGGCTAAGCTCTCTCCACCCAAGACTGGAACAGGCAGTCATGAGGAGAAGGTTAACACTTGCACCACAACTCCAGCTTCACATAGACATACTAAACCAGCACTGGCAAAAAATACACAGAAATACACAAAATCATACTCGGAGGCTCTAAATAAAAACCTGCAAAAGCATCAGAGACCTCCAAAGCAGACACCCAAAAAACCTGCACCTCCCGTCACAAACCAGACAATACATAAAACACAAAATCAGTGTGCCACACAATCACAGCCTTTAAGGCAAAATAACATACCTAACACACTAGTAATAGGTGACTCTATAGTCAGGCACACTGATGTTCCACTCACTAGGCTGGACAAGGAGAAGGTTACTGTTAGCGGCCTGTCGGGAGCCAGAATCCGCCACATAACACAAGCACTCAGGTCACTCCAGAATAAGTGCAAATATGACTCTGTCATTGTTCATGTTGGTGTGAATGACCTGAGACATACCTCCCTGGACTACATGAAAAGAGACATGGAAGAGCTCTCTGATCATGTAGCCCAGGCAGGTATGACCCTGACCCTGAGTAGCATCTTGACCTCACCAAGAATGATACCTCAGTATAAAGAAAAAAAATATCAATTTCAACAATTGACTAAGCTTCTGGTGTCATTCAAAGGGGATCCAGTGTCTGTCAGCCTGGGACGACATGCTCAACAAGCCTCATTGCTTCACAAGAGATGGCTTGCACCTGTCACCCCTAGGCTTTCAAATACTGGCCAAGGCTCTTGCTGCCCCATAGTGCCTTTTTTAGGCAAGGCTCAAAAATCAAACCCACCTCTGTAAACAGCACAAATAAAAAAATGAGGGTTATGCTACTCAACGCCAGGAGTTTAAATCTCAAAATACACATGCTGGAAACACTCCTCAGTATGGAGAACGTCGACATCTGTGCAGTAACTGAAACCTGGTTCAAGGCTCCACAGAGCACCCCAGCACTAATGGGCTACAACTCATACCACACATTTTGGCCACAGAACATGGACCGAAACACAAAAGGAGGGGGTGTATTCATATTCATCAATGATACCTACACCTCCAGATTAGTGGCGCAGCATGATACCTCTGAGATCATCCATGTGCAACTAACATCAGGCAAATCTGCAATGCAAATTGTGGCCTACTACAGATCACCCTCCATGACCCAGGACCACAACTCCGCCTTTCTGGAGACACTGGAAAACATGAAAGTCCTACCGAACACCCTGATATTGGGCAATTTCAATTACCCTACTGTTATTTGGGAAAACTACTCAAGTACAAACTCCCAGGTCCAGCGCTTCCTGGAATTTATCAACGCAAATGCCCTGGATCAGCTGGTAAACTCCACTACCAGAGGTGAAAACATATTGGACCTGGTCATCACCAATATGGGCGACAGGTGTTCCACACCGGAGGTCAACCTGTCACTGGTTAGATCAGACCATAAACTAATCACTCTGGATGTCCACACCACACCACACCACCACCTCCAACCAAGGAAACCACTGTGAAAAACTTTTCTATAGCAAACTTCACCTTACTTAAGACAGAGGTGGTAAGTTTCACAGCCCCCACACTAAAGGATAACAGTGTCCAAGATGCAGGAACCTTTACAAATGCACTCTATGAGCACCTACAAGGATGCATGGATCGTGCCATCCCTAGCAAAACCAAGACTCACTTCCCTAAGAGAAGGAAACTAGTCTCGTGGACCCCTGCAATAAACAGGTTATACAACAAAAGGAGGAAACTAGTTCAGAAAAAAAGCAAATCCCAAGAAGGAAAGACATCCCTGATCAGTAGCAGTAAGAAACTAAGGTCCCTCATAAAATCCCCCAAAGCTTACTTCAAGAGAAAAATAGCCAAGGATTCGAAAGATAACCACAAAGCCTTCTTTAGCTATGTCACAGATATGCTCTGAGCTAGTGCAAAATAGCACAAAATATACTGAACCCACTGATATTGCCAACATCCTGGCAGATAGATTCAGTGCAAACTTCACCCCCTCTCACCCCCAAAAGGGCCCACAACAATACTGGAAAAGTGTAGTGTCCTGGAAATCACAGATGCACAGATAAAAACAGCCCTTTCAAAAGCCAAAAGCACAACGTCAGTGGGGCAAGATGGTGTCCCAGGCTACGTCTTGCATGAACTACAGAACAAACTAACCCCCCACCTAAACACACTGTTCACCCTCAGCCTCTCCACAGGCTATGTGCCCATAGAATGGTGCACAGCAACGGTTATTCCACTCCACAAAGGAGCGGCCACAGCTGACCTTGGTAATTATCACCCCATAAGCCTGACTAGGCTGGTCTGCAAGGCTATGGAGCACATCATCATGGAACTCATTAACAAAGACAATGGGAACCTCCAAACACTTGATCTGACCCAGTTCGGCTTTGTTAAGGGCAGTTCATGCCTACTAAACCTGGTTGACTTCTTTGAGACAGTCACCAAGGTCATAGATGAGGAGAAGGTAGTTCACACAGCCTACCTTGACCTCACCAAGGCTTTTGACACTATTCCCCACTCGGGAATTACAGAAAAACTCACCACCCTGAACATAAACCCCTATGTCACAAGATGGGTTGCCAACTGGCTTACAGACAGAACTCACACGGTAAGAATAGCGGGCTCCAGGTCCGACTCTAAACCAGTCACAAGTGGTGTCCCACAAGGCTCGGTCCTGGGACCCCTACTGTTCAGCATATACTTCTCAGAAGTACAGGCAAACACAAGAGGACTATGGCTAACCAAGTTCACTGATGACTGCAAACTGTGAACCATAATTGAATCTCCGGCTGACACGGACATTCTCCAAAAGAGCCTTACTGAGACGGGCACCTGGTGTCAAAGTTATGGTCTCAAGCTAAATGCCAAAAAATGCATAGTCCTCCTGTTTGGGAAAAACAAAACACCCATGAATTACCACATAGGTGGCAGCCCCCTTAATACAGAAAAGGTAATAAGAGATCTGGGGACCCAGGTAGATAGTAATCTCTCCTTTGACAATCATATTACCAAAGTAGTTAGGAAATTCTTCTATGTAGCCCATCTAATTACTAAAGGGTTTGCATCTAGAAATAAAGAGGTTATAGTGTCCCTCTACTCGTCACTCATCAGACCCATCATAGAATACAATGCCCCATTTGGGATTTACCTCACAAGACACTTCCAACAGCTGGAAAGACCACAAAAGTACCTCACCAAGAGGATTACTGGCCTCAAACATATGTCCTATGCAGCCCGACTGGAAAAACACCAGCTGTACTCAGTGGCATATCGCTTACTCAGAGGTGATCTCTGCCTGACTTACAAAGCCATGTCCAACTCAGAATTGATGGACATGGTCCACCTAAAGAAATCCAAGTCACTGCGAGCCACTCACTCTAGTGAGATAAACCGCGCCACAACAATAAATAGAACATGCTGGAGGGATAGATTCCTGTTACAGAGACTCCCCATACTTTGGAACAAAATTCCTAACTACATTAGGCAGAGCTTCTCACTAACACTCTTCAAGAGAAACCTTTACGAGTGGATGGGTAACAGAAAATACACTCCTGGGATCACTTCATTGGCTCTTCTTGACAGAGGCTCAGTTAATTAATTAATGGGGCGGTGAAAGCTGACACACTCTGGCTAGGCTTATAAATGCCCTTGGGCAGATAGCCTAGTACCTACCTATGAACCTATGAACCAATATCTTTGTTTGTAAGTTCCATGATGATACGTTCCATGGCCTTGCAGACCAGGCTTGTTAGCTAATGGGACAGTAGTTCCTGGGGTCAATGGTGGCTCTCCCTTTGTGGAGTGGGATAACTGTCGCTGTGTGCCATTCAGTGGGCACAAAGCCTGAGGTAAACCTATGCCAGCCTTTCCCAGGTGTGTGTGTGTGTGTGTGTGTGTGTGTGTGTGTGTGTGTGTGTGTGTGTGTGTGTGTGTGTAAAACCAATCACCAAGATTGTGTGTGTCAGCTACTTGGACAGGGACACGAAGCACTGGTGGGACAGAGAGAGAGTGTTGGAGGACTTGCCATAGAACCCTGGCTATGAACTCAACTCTATAGCTGTGCCAGTGGGGAGTCTTATTGGGGATCTGGAGAAAGCAGGAGAAACCAGGCCCAGACTGACTGTGGTCTCTGTTTTCTCTTAAGGGAAATTGCACTTGATGCAGAGAGCTGCATTTGGAAATACTGTATATGTTCCCCCACTTTTGCCAATGGTGAGGATTGAAGGTCCTTGATTACTGGTCTAGTGGTGGGGCGACAGAATGATCACTAGCTTCTTCTCACCTGCTCAGCATCGCTATATTCCTTCCTGCTTCTCTGCGCTGCCTACATGCCCAGAACAGAAACAGGAAGTGTAACAGCATACAATGTCCCCATATGCTACAAAGAGCAAGGGAATTTCTCTCATGCCCTGGCCAAATTTCCTCCAGTAATATAAATTCTTCCAAGGGTCTCCCCTGAAAAGTGGCTATTAGTCTAGTCAGAATAACCTGGTCCACAAAGGATAAAATAAATAAATATATAAATAAAAAAGTAAATAAAACAAACAAATAAATAAATAAATGAAGCATAACCCACGGATTCATATCTTAGTATACACAGAACAAATAATAACATACACATTACAATGAATCATTGAGCCGTACCCCTTTTCATCACCCTTGGAAGCAGTGCTTCATAAAAGGAAAATAATTACATAAGTTGAAAACAAGACAACCTTCAGTCTTGTTGAGAGACAAAAATAAATATCTTGCATCAAAGCAGAGGGAACCCAGTGCTCAGAAAGTTACATATCAGCAAGTTTTAAGGTGCAAAAGGGGAAAAAAAAGTTTATTCTCCTCCTTTTCACCCCCCCCACCCCCAGCCATGCACATGACCATAAACACTTCCCTCGGTATCCCAGCTCTGTCTTCCTTACTATTGTCACAAGCCATACATCATGTAATTTTACTCTCCAAAGCACAATGTTTCTGTTTAAATCATAACTTTAGGTGTGAGATGACACCATTATCCTAAACTCTTCTAAGCCATAAAGAAAAAAAAAAACAGTAACAGTAAATAAAGTTTTAATCGAACAAGTATTTCAGCATACTAAGACTGCTTGCTCACTAGTTTCAGTCAGGAATAAAGCAATTTGACATATTCCACCATCTGTATAACTGTTACCCACTGAATTTATCAGGCTGCCAACTTGCAGGCTCTCACTCCGCAGTTAACATGCCTTTCTAACCCTTTTAATATTACAGTTCTCATCCAACACTCATCCCTGTCCCATTACAATATACTCTATATGGTTTCTTATCCTCTCAAGCATTTTATAAATTATTCCCTTAGTAGCTGCTACCACAGAACAACTTTTCACATGACATGTGAACTTAACCAAAATAATTATTCCAACTTATAATGCCAGCAACATAATACATAAATTTAATTCACTCAATTGTTTTCATATTTAAGTCCCACATCTTGAAAAACAGCTGTGGCTACATATCATCTAATATATCATTTTTATGAAAACAGAGCTAATGTGCAGTTCAATTGTTATTGTCATCAACTACATATATTTAATCTAACAAACGACAACTTACCTCATGACATATACAACCTGATGATCCCCAGTAGTTCAGCCCTGGTTATACATTGTACTTCCCTTATACATAACCTGCTAGCCTCTAGCTGACAGATAGACATGAATATAACATGCAAAAATTATTTTAACAGAACTTATGAAAAAAATATTCAAGAACATAAAATAATAATCAGTGATGAAATAATAAACACACAATCATTTTAAAATCATGCACATGATGAAAACAGTACCATATGAATGTTTTAAGTCACTGCTACTTAGAGAACGATTCCTCATTAACGGCTTCATTCTGATGCTCCCTGTAGTTCAGAGTCAGTTATCACATACTTGCCTTTATTAGTAATAATCCTCTGTGAACTACATCTACCATAACATTACAAGTAACCACGATTCAGGATCAGGATAAGACCGATCATCATGAAATAAACATACAATAGAGACTTTTGTCTGGGTTTCCAGTCATAACCAACTTGTTATATTCATAGATTCATAGATTAGTACTAAGCTAATTGCCCTTGTGACACCTTAACCTTTAGGCCACCCTCCCAACCCCTATATATATATATATATATATATATATATATATGTATGGGTCTGGGTTACAACATAGACAGATGACAAGACCGACAACAAAATCACCGACGCCAGAGGATCGACGGATGAAAACACCGATGCGGAGAACACCGACATAGGGAAAGGATGTGTAAGTATGCGGTAGTGACGGACGTTAGGGTGCGAGTAAGGTAAGTGTGCGATGTTGACGGTCTGTAGGGATAGGGGTGGGTTAAGTGAGTTAGGGTTAGGGCGCGGGTTAGGTAAGGGTGCAGTAATGAATTGTTTTGGGTTAGGGGCGGGTTAAGTGAGTTAGGGTTAGGGCGCGGGTTAGGTTAGTGTGCGATAGTGACGGACCTTAGGGTTAGGGTTTCGGTTAGGGTTGTAGATAGTTGTGTATGTAAGGTTTAGTGTTGTTTGTTAGGATTTAGGTGTGCTTGTGTTGTGTGTGTGTGGTTTTTGGACAGGGGATTTGTTTTGTTTATTGGTTGTTGTGATGATGTGTTGAGTGTATGAGGTGTCGTGTTTGTGAACTGTCGATGATGTGGTGTCGGTGATGTCGTTGTCGGTGTAATGTGCTGTCGATGTTGTAACCTAGAACCATATATATATATATATATATATATATATATATATATATATATATATATATATATTCAAGACGTGGATGTCAAGAAATGTACCTCAAGAGAAGAGTGAAGTGAAGCTCAAGAGGTGAATCTTAACATCCATGTTGAAACATATAGAAAATTAATTATGATTGGAGACACCTGATAACAATTAGTTGTAGTGCACAGAGTGTCAGCCATTCCAAAGTATTACTTGTTATAGGTTAAAAAGTGTAAGAGTATGAAGTTTTTTTATGGTTTTAAAAGCTTTACACTTAGAGCTGCCGCATAGACTCAGCCAGAAGATAAATGTGATAGATGAACAGCATACAGATCTGTTAGACATGTTACTTTGACAGTGTGTATGTGTGTGTGTGTGTGTGTGTGTGTGTGTGTGTGTGTGTGTGTGTGTGTGTGTGTGTGTATGTGTTCAGGCTCATGTGCACGTATGTGCGTGTATGCTGCGTGTATCACTGACAAGTCTTTGCAGCTTTTTAAGCTGTTATGCTGCCTCCATTTCCCAGTGCTGCACTGGAACAGATGCAGTGAATGCTCCAGCATAGGACTAGAGCATAATAGCTCTGAAAGGTGACTAAAAAAACTTTTATACATCTCTCTGATGGCAGAGATAATACAGCTGATCTTAGCCAAAAGGCTGAGAAGAGAGGTGCATAATGAGGTTTTCTTTTCCCAGTTTTGGGGTTTAATCATCAAGCTCCCTGAACTATTGTAATATCATGTCTGTCCTGATTATATCCCCTATAATGGAGTGTTAAATGACTGTTGCATGGATAAGCTCTTCCTCATGTAGGGCATTATTGTTACACTGTATAGGGTTCAGGACTGGTTATTACATGCTTGAATTTAAAATAATAAATCTCCATGAACTACACATAGCCTATAACAGCCAAACAGTTGAGCATGACTACAGCATTTTGAAACTATCATTGTACAGAACTAGCTTTAACAAAGTCTTTTGATGGACGACTGAATGTTTTTCAGTAGCACTTATTTGGAATAATAAATAATGAGTTGTGAAATAATTGATATACAACATTATTTAATAACATGCCCATCCTAGATAATAGCCCTATATAGTGTCTGTTAAGCGTTTGTTGCTTAGGTTCATAGGTTCATAGGTTGGTACTAGGCTATCAGCCCTAGGGCCTATACAAGCCTAGCCATAACAATTCCCTGGCTATTTCTTCCCACATTATTTACTTTCCTGGACCCCTGTCTAGCAGGGCGACTGACGTGATCCCTGGGGTGAATTTCCTTTCTCCCATCCAATCGTCAAGGTTCCTCTTGAAGAGGTCCAAAGAGGCACTCTGCTTGACATGTATGGGCAATCTATTCCAGAGTCTGGGGAGTCTCTGGGTCAGGAACCTATCCCTCCAGCATGTTTTGTTTATTGTGATGACAAGGTTTAGATCCCTGGAGCATGTAGCTCTGAGGGATTGGGATTTCTTTAAGTGTAGCATGTCCAACAGCTCTGGGTTTGACATGGTCTTGTTTGTTAAGCAGAGATCGCCTCTGAGTAGACGATATGTGACAGAGTATAGCTGGAGTTTTTTAAGGCGGTCAGCATAGGGCATCTGCTTTAGGCCTGTGATTCTTTTAGTGAGGTATTTCTGAGGCCTTTCCAGTTATTGCAGATGTCTTGAGAGGTACATACCAAATGGGGCGTTGTATTCTATAATGGGTCTAATGAGGGATGAGTACAGTGGGACAATGACCTCCTTTTTTCTGGATGAAAAGCCCTTCATGATGAGGTGTGCCACATAGAAGGATTTCCTGACTGTTGTGGCGATGTGGTTATCGAAGGTGAGACCACTGTCCACCTGTGTCCCTAAGTCTCTTATCACACTTTCTGTGTTTAGTGTACTGCCACCTATATGGTAATTCATGGATACATGTTTTTGCCCAAAGGGGATAACAATACATTTCTTGGCATTGAGCTTGAGCCCATGGCTCTGGAACCAAGCATCTGTTTCTGTAAGGCCCTTTTGTAGAGTATCAACATCATTTGGGGATTCAATAATGGCTCCCAGTTTGCAGTCATCTGCAAACTTTGTTAGCCAGAATCCCTTAGTGTTGACCTGTACTTCAGAGAAGTAGATGCCAAACAAGAGCGGCCCCAGGACTGAACCCTGAGGTACTCCACTTGTCACTTGTCTGGAGCTGGATTTGGAGTTGGCTACTTTTACAGTGTGGGTTCTATCAGTAAGCCATTTAGCAACCCATTGGGTGACATAGGGATTAATGCCCAACTTAGTAAGTTTATCTATGATTCCAGAGTCGGGGATGGTGTCAAAGGCCTTGGCAAGGTCTAGATAGGCTGTGTGGACCACCTTACCCTTGTCCATGGCTCTGGAGACTGATTCAAAGAAGTTGATCAGGTTCAGGAGACAAGATCGGCCCTTCACAAACCCAAACTGGGTGGGGTCCAGTGTTTGAAGGTTGCCAATGTCTTTGTTTATAAGTTCCATGATAATACGCTCCATGGCCTTGCAGATAAGGCTTGTCAGACTGATGGGACGGTAGTTTCTGGGATCCAAGGTGGATCCCCCCTTGTGGATTGGGATAACTGTAGCTCTGCGCCACTCAGTGGGCACGAAACCTGAGGTGAGGCTATGATTAAACATGACACTTAGGTGAGGTGCCAGTTCATATTGTAGTTCACGTAGTATACAGCCCGGGATGTCATCTGGTTCCATGGATGCTGTATTCTTGGCTTTAGAGAGTATGTTTTGTACCTGTGTGGCCGTTATTACTGGAATTTGGCAATCTTCTGGTATTGAGATGGGCCATTTAGGGGGTGAGGGGGTGAAGTTGGAACTGAATCGATCTGCCAGGATATTGGCAATATCCTTCAGATCAGTATATTTAATGCCATTCTGTTTTAGCTCAGAGCAGATCTGAGCATTGCCATTTAGATTTTTGACATAGTTATAGAATGCTTTGTGGTTGTCTTTGGAATCTTTGACAATTTTATTTTCGTAACTAGCTTTGGAGGATTTTGTGAGGCATCTCAGTTTCTTACTGAGGCTAGTAATGGAGTTTTTTGCATCCTGGGATTTTCCTCTTTTCTGCAAAAGTTTCTTCCTTTTGTTGTAAAGTTTGTTTATGGCGGGGGACCACCAGATTGGCTTCCTTTTTGGGTGAGAGCATTTTGGTTCTATTTGGGATGGCACGATTCATGCATGAGTGGATGTGCTCGACAGTGCCTTAGTGTAGGATTCAGCAGTTGAACTTTCAGTTCCTGTCTGCATGGGTGTCATGAAGTTTGTCACTTCTGACTTGAGTAGCATGAAGTTGGCTTTGGAGAAGTTTTTTATGGTGGTTTCTTTACTGGGGGGTGGGGGTGGGATGTGGATGTTAAGGGTGATTAGCTTATGGTCAGACCTGACTAACGAGGGGGTGACCATAGGTATGGAGCATTGATTTCCCATGTTGGTAATGACCAGGTCTAGGATATTGGAGCCCCTGGTGGGACTATGGATTGGTTGATCCAGGGCGTTGGAATTTATGAATTCCAAGAACCGTTGCGCAAAGTCGTTGGGTCATGAGTAGTTTTCCCAGTTAATGGCAGGGTAGTTAAAATCACCCAGTATTAGGGTGTTTGGTTCTATCTTAATATTTTCCAGTATATAGCTTATATAACTTCTTCCTCATTAAGGGCAAAATCACTAAATACAATTGGTTCATGCACACACACACACACACACACACACACACACACACACACACACACACACACACACACACACACACACACACACACACACACACACACACACACACACACACACACACACACACACACACACACACACACACACACACACACACACACACACACACACACACACACACACACACACACACACTGTTTCAGTACACGACTTGAGTATCAATGATATAATTCTTGGGCAGCTGCATTTCAAATAACAAGAAAGCTATCTAAAATATCCTATTGTATGCAAGCTGCAGCCCTCCCTTCACTTCAGTTCAGAACACCTGAGCACCTGAGCACTGTAACCAATGTTTCCCATCAGTTCCTGGTTCATACTAGTAACCAGGTTACATCTGCCTTCGCAATTCCCGCTTCACAGTGTATGAGTAACTACTGCCTCGCCTTTCCTTTGGTTAGACTCCTCCTCTCATTCTGCTTCCAGTCCAGCAGTGTCCAAGCATTTATTCCCATCTGCTACTTAATTCCTCATGGACATAGTCCAATAAGCTCAGTAATGCCTGTAAACTGTCACTGAATTGAAGTGAACAACTGCACCATTTTTGGAAAAAAAATTCTTTTAAAAAGAAATTGCTGGTCGAAAAACTTGTATCATAGTTTACATAATTGATATTCTTTTTATGGTAGCCAAATAACATTTTTGCTGCTGCCTGCTAGTCTCTGAGAAATTATGATCTACAAGCACAGCTCTTAATTCAACTGTAGCAAATCATAAAGGGATCTTATAGTGGATACAGTCTACAGCTGTGAAATAAATGCATTTTTGATGGATAAGAAATTCATATTTTATCTACAGTGAAAAATAAAAAAAATGTACATAAGCCATTGATGGTTTAGTGGTTAGTGGCATGTCAAAGATTTACATAAAAACACTTTGGTTTGATTCATTTATTAAAATAATGTACACTGATAGATTTCTACCTTCACATCCCTGCAAATAATAATAAAGAGCAAGGTGGATGTCACAGAAACACATGCAGTCCTTTCCAATTCTTATTAATGTGTAAAAATAATTTAGCATCTTCTACTTAGCTATTATTTGCTGTGGAAATACATTGTACTTATGTGAAAAACATCACCTGCAATATGCACATTATATATTCCCATGTTATTAACAATAGCTTATTGGTTGCATTTAACTGCTGCAAACATCACAGAAATAAAATGTTCTAATGTAAGATATTTACTGCTGTTTTTTTTTTTTACAAATTTAACTTTGTATTAAACAAAAACGTACCATAAACATGACACTGAGTTTATAATGTGGCTACGACATCTGGAGCTCATATAGAAGAATAAGGTCATACACTTGTCAAGAATTGACAAAAATGACACATGGCATCAGCTCTGTGGGCTATGGTGCCAAACTTCAACTTCTGGATTTTTTTACTGTGCAAGAAAGTGGAAAACCAGTAAGTTGCTATTTTCTTTCATAACATATTAACAAGACCTATCCCTTAACCTGCAGCCTGATATTTTGTTTAGTAAAATGATTGCTTGCCTTAGGTCACATGAGGAATAAATCATTAAATGAGTGATAATCGTACAACACTGTTAACAGTTCCTTCACTGTTCAGTGTACCACGTTTATCTGACTCATTTATGTGTCTCAAATGGAAACTGGAGATATGTTTTCCATCTAAGAATAAGTCAACCCACCAGACTGATAGACAGACAATCTCAATGGGATTTAGCCTGTTTTGGTCTTTATCCACCAAGTGATACAGTCTTCTGTCTAATATATGACATTTACGTCAGGGTCTGATACTACTCAGCTGTGTGATGTTACAATAGCTTTTGATATAATTTGGTTTTCTGCCAGGTTAGTGACCTTAGCAAAACTGTCCAGCATTATTTTACTGTCAGCCTTATATATGTGTGTGATTGTCTCACATGGCATTTGATTCACTCCCTATGTTTTGTTCTTCTTTGGTTTCTGACACCCACATCAAAGCCAGACAGAATTTTTGACATGGCTCTGACACTTGTGCCGCTATCTCAAAGCAGTTTGCTGTACATTCAGCATCATGTGGATTACCTCCTGTGAAGACCTGACACCCCTATGCACTGACAGTGACTGAAATGCTTGACAGCATCTGTTCTTCCCCTCTCCCATTTTAATCACTGCTTTTTCTTGCTGAGTGCACAAATACTTCTGCATCTGCTTTATAAATAGCAAGAGCAAAACTTGAGATTTGTTTGTCCTCTTTTACTACTTAAATGACCCCTGTTTCAACAACACAAAAACATAATTTTCCCATTTTTGCATTAAACCTTTACTGACATCTTACATTAATGCCATTAAGAGTTTAATGCAAATCACAGCTGTGTCATGTAGCAATACTGATAATTCATGCAACCGACCATTTAGTACAGATGCTTTTTAATACCTAGGTTGGATCTTCACTGCCTTTCTAGCCAGAAACCTCTGTCATGATGATGCTAGTGATATTTGTTTATTCTTACAACAAACAAAAAGGTAATGCTAGAAGCCAAATAAAAGAGAAGCTAAAACATGACCATTAATACTTTTAGCAAAAGACTGTTGTGTGATGAATTTTTCTGTTTTCTAACATCAGCATCTAGACCCAACAGTGTGGGGAGTATTTTGGCAATGCATGAAACCTTACAGGAAAATGCCATTTAGAACCTTCCTTTCTATGTAAAATTCCATATAGCAATCTGACACAAAAGTCTGTATTCCCAGTAATTTTCAAGATGCAGAACCTTGACGATAAACATGCAGAACAGTTTATCTAACTTGCAGGAGACACAAGTCACTAGGATTATTCTCTAAGCTAAGTAGATGTCTGTGTTTTCAACATTTAAAGTAACTGATACAATACTTATCCTGCATTTGGCCTGTTGCTTCTTCTTGAGAATTGTTAACAGCAGCTGCAAATAATATTGCAACATATAAGGGGAACCAAACCTACATTGCATAATTATGTATACTTTACTGACATACAGGTAATACAGCTCAAAGGGTTAAGGCTAAGAGCAGCTAATGAGTTTTACCCTATTATCCTGACTATGAGGCCCTCAGGCTATGCCTGTCTACAGAGTTACTATGGACTTGCCACTTAAATAGGCACCCAGACTCTTGGTCACACATAGAAAAGGAAACGTGTACCTAGAGGACTTACCTGGGTTAACAAAGGAAGAAGAATGAGGAATAAATGTCCTTATCACCATTTAATAATTCGTTCAGCAGATTTGACATTGTGTCCTGCGGTATGATTTTACTTTCGCTCTTTCCTTCGACGTTACGTAGTGGAATATGTTTTTTATGGCAACATTTTGATAGTAAAATAGTAAACCTATATATATATATATATATATATATATATATATATATATATATATACACACATACATATATATGTGTGTGTGTGTGTGTGTGTGTGTGTGTGTGTATATATATATATATATATATATATATATATATATATATATATATATATATATATATATATATATATATATATATATATATATATAAAACCTGTATTTAGTTAAATACAGACTGTACAGTGCTATGAGTGATTTCTCTTAAATAAGACAATTTCCTGAGCAAGTCTAAAAATATCTCACCTTGCTTAACACATTTATGTTAGCAGAGATATTTCTTTATCTCCTCTTCTAAATAATAAACTTAAATTACATCCTAGGAGGACTTTTATATAATGATATGATATTATATAGCATGCTACATACTTTGGCAATATTATATAATGATATGATATTATATAGCATGCTACATACTTTGGCAATATTTGCCTTGTTCACAGATACAGCATAATAAAATGCAACAAACAAATTATAATTCCTTTAAAATGTTTGATTTATGTAAGAACGTTATTAGGTTTACTCTATTAAGTGTCCATATGATTGAAGTTATTTTGGTATAATAACTTTTATATTAGGGTGATACAATGGGGCAGCAGTTAGCATTGCTGCCTCATGTACATGGGAGGAAAAGTCCTGTCAGGAATACCAGACAGGACAAAATCATCCTCCTCAAGGAAGAGTAAACCTGCCTGCTGGACATCTGCAATAAATAAACTCTAAAATAAAAGGAAAAATTGCTGTCCAGGACCAAGAAGGAGCAGGTGCTTAACTGGAAGCTATCTCTCCTTAGCCTGAACAAGCAAATAACAGCACTAGTGAAATCCTCCAAAGGAAACTTTGAGTCCTAACTAGCCAAAAGACTGTTGTGTGATGAATTGTTCTGTTTTCTAACATCAGCATCTAGACCCAACAGTGTGGGGAGTATTCTGGCAATGCATGAAACCTTACAGGAAAATGCCATTTAGAACCTTCCTTTCTATGTAAAACTCCATATAACAATGTGACACAAAAGTCTGAATTCCCAGTAATTTGCAAGATGCAGAACCTTGACAATAAACATGCAGAACAGTGGTCGTTCATGGGTGCAGAGTTTTTAACCAAAAGGGATGACAATGCACTTTTTGGCATTGAGCTTGAGGCCATGGCTTTGACTACTAAAGGCAATCATATGGCCTTCTTCACATATGTCTGCAATTTCAAAAGAAGCACTCAGATCTGCTCGGAAGTGGTGGTCAAGGTTCATAGGTTCATAGGTAGGTACTAGGCTATTGGCCCTAGGGCCTATATAAGCCTAGCCAAATGGTACCCTGGCTTTTGCCACCCAAGAAAATTATTTTCCTGTGCCCTTGTCAAGCAGAGCCACAGAAGTGATCCCCGGGGTGAATTTCCTATCTCCCACCCAATCATCACGATTTTTGAAGAGTGCTAATGAGGAGCTTTGTTTGATATAGATAGGTAGTTTGTTCCAGAGTATGGGAAGTCCCTGGGACAGGAATCTATCCCTCCAGCATGTTCTGTTTATTGTGGTGACAAGGTTTAGGTCCCTAGAGCGTATAGCTCAGAGGGATTGGGATTTCTTTAAGTGAAGCATGTCCAACAGCTCTGGGTTTGACATAGCTTTGAATGTTAGGCAGAGATTGCCTCTGAGTAGGCGATATGCGACAGAGTAAAGGTGGAGTTTTTTGAGACGGTTCATGAGGGCATCTGTTTGAGGCCGGTAATCCTCTTTGTGAGGTATTACTGTGGCCTTTCCAGTTGTTGTAGATGTCTTGTGAGGTACATACCAAAAGGGGCGTTGTACTCTATAACAGGTCTAATGAGTGATGAGTAGAGGGGAACAATGACCTCTTTTTTCCTGGATGAGAAACCTTTTGTGATGAGGTGTGCCACATAGAAGGATTTCCTGACTACTGTGGCGATGTGATTATCAAAGGAGAGACTACTGTCCACCTGTGTCCCAAGGTCTCTTATCATACATTCGGTGTTAAGTAGACTATCACCTATGTGGTCGTTCATGGGTGCAGAGTTTTTAACCAAAAGGGATGACAATGCACTTTCTGGCATTGAGCTTGAGGCCATGGCTTTGACACCAGGCATCTGTCTCAGTGAGGCCCTTTTGTAGGATGTCCACATCTTTAGAGTTTTGATTATGGCTCCTAGTTTGCAGTCATCTGCGAACCTTGTTAGCCAAAGATCTTCTGTGTTAGCCTGTACTTCAGAGAAGTAGATACCAAACAGGAGAGGACCTAGGACTAAACCCTGTGGTACTCCACTTGTCACTGGTCTGAAGTTGGATTTAGAGTCTGCTACTTTCACAGTGTGGGTTCTGTCAGTGAGCCAGTTGGCAACTCATCTTGTGACATAGGGATTTATACCTAGTTTAGTGAGTTTATCTATAATTCCAGAGTGGGGGATGATGTTGAAAGCCTTAGTGAGATCTAGATAGGCTGTGTGAACCACCTTACCCTCATCTACGGCTTTGGTGACCACTTCAAAGAAGTCTATCAGGTTTAGGAGACATGATCTGCCTTTTACAAACCCGAACTGGGTAGGGTCCAAAGTTTGGAGATTACCAATGTCATTGTTTATAAGTTCCATGATGATACGTTCCATAGCCTTGAAAACCAGGCTCATCAGGCTAATGGGGCGGTAGCTCCCGGGGTCCGTGGTGGCTCCCCCTTTGTGGAGTGGGATAACCGTTGCTGTGCACCATTCAGTGGGCACAAAGCCTAAGGTGAGGCTATGACTGAACATGGTACTTAGGTGGGGTGCAATTTCATTCTGTAGTTCATGTAGAACGCAGCCCAGAATTTTTTCAGGTCCCATGGATGCTGTGTTCTTGGCTTTGGAGAGTGTTTTTTTTTACCTGTGCAGCCTTGATTACAGGAACTTTGCATTTTTCCAGTATAGGGATGGACCCTTTAGGGGATGAGAGAGGGGTAAAGTTAGCATTGAACCTATCTGCCAGGATACACAAATGCCATAGATATAGCCAACCTGCTGGCAGACAGGTTCGGTGAAAACTTCACCCCTCTGTCCCTCCATCAGTAAATCAGGACTTCCTCAGCACCTGTCCCCTTCCCCTTATCTCTAGGGAGCAAGTCATCACTCCTCTCTCAAAGGCAAAAAATACAGCTTCCATTGGACCCGATAACATCCCAGGCTGCATCCTACATGAACTCAGGCAGGATCTTGCAGCACCATTACGCGTCCTATTCAACCAAAACCTGAGTACCGGCTTCATCCCAGCTGAGTGGAGGACAGCCACTGTCATCCTTTTGCACAAAGGTGGAGTGTTCACCGATCCAGGAAATTATAGAACCATAAGGCTAACTAGCCTGATCTGCAGGGTCATGGAATGTATTATCATGGACCTCATTAATAAGGCCATTGGCAACTTCCAAACACTAGATCAAACACAGTTTGGTTTTATCAAGAGGAGGCCATGCCTGTTAAATTTTGTCGACTTCTTTGAGACAGTCACCATTGCCATGGGTGAGCAGAAGACAGTGCACATCGCCTACCTTGACCTGGTCAAAGCCTTCGATACTATTCACCACTCAGGTCTAATAGAAAAACTCTCTCAACTAAGCATCAGTCTGTATGTGATCAGATGGATAGCAAACTGGCTCACTGATAGATCCCACCTAGTCAAACTAGGGGAAGCCACCTCAAGAAGTAGACCTGTAATGAGCGGTGTACCCCAGGGATCGGTTTTGGTGCCTCTGTTGCTTGGAATATACTTTGCTGAGGTGCAGACCAAAACCAGTGGGCTATGGCTGACCAAGTTTGCAGATGACTGCAAGCTGGACACTGTTATCAATTATCCTAGTGATGTGGGCATCCAAGAGAGTCTTACCCAAACAAATGACTGGTGCCAGAAACATGGCCTCAAACTGATTGGCAAAAAATGCATCATCATTCCCTTTGGGGCGAGTGACATTCCCACAAATTATCACATTAATAACAAGGTTGTAAGCATGCAATCAGTTGTGAGGGACTTGGGCACCCAGGTTGATAACAAACTAACCTTCAACCACCTTATTGCCTCTATTGTAAGGAAAGCTTTTACATGGCCCACCTCATTAATAAGGGTAACTCACACAGAGACATGGAGATCATAACATCCCTGTATTCTTCCCTTATAAGACCCTTTATTGAGTACAATGCCCCTTTCAGCATGTACCTCACAAAGCACATGCAGCAGCTGGAGAGACCACAGAGGTTCCTCACCAACAGAATCCAGGGCCTCAAACATCTACCCTACACAGATAGGCAAAAAGCTCTGTCTCTCTACTCAGTCTCATACAGACTCTTCAGAGGTGACCTCTTTCTAGCTTAAAATGCAATCTCAGACCCTGCCTTGATGGGACTGCTGCATATCTGCAAGTCAAGCTCCACTAGAGTAACCCCACAAGAGTGATTTCAACCTGGTCTTTGACATCAATAGGACATGTTGGTGGGACAGATTTGTGTCCCAGAGATTCCCTCTTCTATGGAATAGACTTCCTCTCCACGTCAAGCAGAATACCTCATTAACCCTTTTTAAGTGCAACATGAATAACTGGGTGGAGAACAGAAAATACACCCCTGGGACTCCATCTCTTTTCCTGCTGGACAGGGGCATCAGTTGCTGACTTGTCAGAACATGGGCTAATTTTTGTAAGGGCCTCAGGGTCAATAGCCTAATAACTTCCTATGATCCTATGATCCTATGTGTCAGGTGCTAAAGTTTGGTTTTTGGATTGCCTTCTGTGTAGGGTCTGTACATCCTTGCTATGTCCATCTTGGCTTTTTCTGGGGTTTCTCTCACGTACCAAATATGTACCATAAGTAAAATGATGATTCTCTATATTGCTCATAGTTATGTGTGCAGTGAATGTGTGTGTGTGTGTGTGTGTATTTGTGTGTGTGTGTGTGTGTGTGTGTGTGTGTGTGTGTGTGTGTGTGTGTGTGTGTGTGTGTGTGTGTGTATTTGTGTGTGTGTGTGTGTGTGTGTGTGTGTGTGTATGTGTCTGTATTTGTGTGTGTTTGTGTGTGTGTGTGTGTGTGTGTGTGTGTGTGTGTGTGTGTGTGTGTGTGTGTGTGTGTGTGTGTGTGTATTTGTGTGTGTGTGTGTGTGTGTGTGTGTGTGTGTGTGTGTGTGTGTGTGTGTGTGTGTGTGTGCACGTGTGCGCGCGTGTGTGTGTGTGTGTGCGTGTAAGTGTGTGTGTGAGAGTTTACATTTTGTAATGGGTTAGCACCATGTTCAGGATTAGTGTCAGTGTCTTGCATTAACTGAGCACTAGGATATGCATCAACTTTCCCATGACCCTGAACTGGATTAATTAGTTAATTAGAGAACTAATGAATTTCAGAGAATTAATAATTAATTAACATTTGCATTATTTGTTTTATTGCATTCAGCAATATGAGCATCATTTTTATTGGAGAATATTCCTGATGGCTCATGGGAAACTCACCATAACATTCTGGTGACTCCCTTTTTTTGACAGGTAGAAGGACCTGGAATGCTTCATTTCTGTAACAGAGTCATGGAACCTAAAGACAAAGAGTGCTGATGGCTGATTTCCTAATATTTTTTACACAATTCTTACACAAAATATAGTTTTAGGGGAAGACCACCTTACTAATGCTCTGCTCCCTAGTGGAAAGTAGAGATAGTGCAGTGGGTTGAGCATGAATGAAGAGAGGGCATCAGTAACAAGGTAAAATTGTGGGAGGGGGACTCATCATCCCCTTCTATCTACTAGTCTGAAAAAACAAACAAAACAAAACAAGTGCACTCATCCTTTATTTTATTTTAATTTGTCCTGTTGCTGCAGATTAGTCCCAATACTCTAGTGGCCTCTTTTCAGAGGAGACCAAAGGTGGTACTAATATTATTAGGGGAAATTTGGCCAGGGCACTGGGGGACTTCCACGACTCTTTGAAGCTGCTAAATGGCACCAGAGGACTCATAAAGCAACAAGGAAGAGGCCTAAGGAAAGCAGCAGTGTTGAGGAGGACAGAAAAGCTGTGGAGAGTTTGGAGGTGGACAATGAGAATTTGGAGAAAAATATATTTGATATGGAGGTTCGGAATGTAAACAAAGATTCCTGTATGGTGGATGTTACAAATGAGCAGCATTTAGCTGTCTCCATGGAGAGAGTCCGTTGAACTGGCGCAGATACCAAAACTGATATCAGGAGGGCTTGCAGATGATGTTCTGTTAAAAATAATTGAGTAGAATGAGCCAGGTGACAGATCTGCTCTTCATGGGCTGAGATGGCAGATAATGTTTTTTGGAAGTGCTGAGGAAGGTAATGTGGAAAAGCAGCCAGATTATACGGCAGCAGAGAATGCAGCGGTTAAAACTTTTACAGCAGTGACAGAAAGTAAAAGAGGAAATCAGCAACAAACTGAGGTGTCTGGTTTTGTGGCAGCAGATAATGCAGAAACTAAAACATATGCAGCAGTGACTGCGGGCAGGAAAGGACCGCAGGAACAAACTGTAAGTAAAACTGTTTTTAAAAAGAAGAGATGACTGTGAGAATAAGAGCAAAAATTGCACTGTAATAGACAGATATTACATATGGAACAATATGGTAAATGTGCTAGATGTTAAAGCTCAAGAAATGTGGCCTTTTATACACACTTTTTGTTAATTAACATTTGAAACTGATGGACTGATGATGAAATTTCTGGAACCGTGTAACAAATAGAAGAATATGTATTCATGGAACAATTATTTTTTCTGGTAATAACTTAAATGTTAAAAAAAAATATTAATTTGCAGTTTAGAACTGATGAACTAGAAAAAAGATGTTAAAAAATGCACGCAAGATCTATATGAAACTATGATAATATTGTGAAGGTTAGAGATAGGAGAAACTTATAGACTAAAGGGTGGAGTCTAGAAGCTGTTTTTAAATGTGAAAACAACATGGTATAACACATGCCAAGTTTTATTTTTGTGGCTGGCCATAGAAGGACATTAAGACATGTTGGCCAACCTAAATCATATTTAATTTGTGGGAACATTTCTTATATAATTAATGATTGTGACAATGTATAATGTAGCTAGTGTTGTTAGAAAGGACATACAGCAAGAAGGTGTGTACCCGAATGCAGGTTGTGTAAACAAGGGAGACTGTTGGATGGATTGTCAATAGCAAACAGTAAATAATGAAAAAGGGTAAAGGTAAGAAAACATGCACAAGGAAGGACAACAAGAAAATGTGGAAAGGCTGAACAAGGTGAAGAAGAAACTCTGTAACAAGAAAAAAATGTTGAGGAGAAAAATGAAGAGAGGGAGTGCATGCAGGAAGCGCGACAAGGATAGGGGACTGATACTAATAATTTTTTTGAAGTTTGAGCCAGTGAAAAAACTGTTTCTGAGGATCAAAGATTATTTGTATACAAGCCGAGGAAAATATTAAATTGGGGAAAGAGTAAAAATATGGAAACAAAAATTAAAAAAAAAATTTCCCCCAAACTTAAAAAGAAGGAAAACAATAACTTGAGTACTTTCAGTAAATGTGAACATTATTATTAACTCTGTAAGAAAGATAGGGATATCTGTAATGGTGTGCTAAATATGATGTGAATGTTATTCTGTTACAGGAAGTAAAATTCACGACAAGTTAAGAATGACTACGAACAGAAAAATTGTGGGGTGGAAATATAATATGGGACTTAGGAAGTGAACATTTTTGGAGTGGTTGTGCTGTGTAAAAAAGTGAAAATAGTAGGTGTCACTCTCATAAGGATGGGAAAGTTAATTTTTGTGGATGTGAGGTGGAGAGTACGTTTATAGAATGATAGCATTATATGCATATATAACTAGCAAGGAAAGAGAGAATCTGTTTAATTAAATATTAGACTATGTGATGGTTAACATGAACACTATAATTGATTTAAGGGGAAAATGAAAAAGAAAGGGAAAGATGTAAAAATCCAGGAAATTATAAAATATGGTAAATTAGCTGTGTGGAACAAAAGTCAATGTACTTATAGAGGGCTCACTTGGATCTGAAATTGATTATTTGTGTTATCAGAAGTCTTGGGGGTAGATAATGGTGATAGAGTTGTGATGCGTTTTTCAGACCATTTAACAATATGGATGGAGGTGATGGAAGAAAGGGAGTGCATTAAAATAGGAAAGGGAATGAAAGGATAAAGGAGAAATTATGAGATGAAACTGGAGAGTGGGAAATATTGCAGTTATCGAAGGATCATATAATCTTGAAGGACTTGTATGAAAACTGGTTTGAATGGTTGGCAGAATTTTAAAAAAAAGTATAGGAAGTACTTTGCAATGTAAGGATGATGTAAGAAAGACAGAACGTGAACTATGGGAAATATATAGAAATGTATTAGAGAACTTGGAGAGTAAAACAATGGAGTATTATGATATGGGAAATGATACATATAAAAGAGATATGATTTTCAAGGAGAAGGTAGGAGGTATCTGTATATTTGGGTAAAATAGAAAAAGGAGGATAGTAGTATAAAGAAGGAAATGAAACATGTAAAAGGACAAGGAAAAAAGAATACAAGAGCAAATTATGAGTGTTATAGTACAACATGTGGAAAATATGTATAAGAGTAATAAAAAAGGAAAATAATTGAGAATGGGAAGTAAAATAATAATAATATTGTTGTTGTTTGTCTTTTCCCAGTTAAGGGTCTCCACAGTGGAACGCCGGTCTGCTAATGATTGGCAGTAGATTTTTATGATGCCGAGTTGCCAGCCTAATGCCCAACCTTCAGCAAAGGCACGCCCATTCACGCATGTCTTTCGGAGGCCACTCGACCACAGGGAGGACATGCAGACTCCACACAGAAGGCACTCCAGCTGAGAATCGAACAGGAGAACCTCTTGCTGTGAGACAACAACGCTACCGCTGTACCACCACAGCTTAGAATAATAATACTAATAATACTACTACTAATAATAATAATAATAATAATAATAATAATAATAATAATAATAATAATAATAATCCAGGATGAGTTAAAGAAGAATGTGAAAAAGAAATGATGTTTAGTGAATTGGATGAAGTACTTAGTAGGAAAAAGCAAATGTTGTTTCAGTATCAGGTCCAGATGGTATAGGGTATGAAATGTACAACAAATGAATGAACTGGCAAAGAGAGTAGTTTGTAAATGTACTGAATGAATAGTTGAAGGAAGAGATTGTTTATGAAGAGTTATGTAGTAGGATATTAACATTTATATGGGAGAAAGATGAGAAGAAATAAATATTGGAGACCCATCACACTAAATAACATGTTATACATTTTATGAGAATAATACAGAGGAGAATGGAGGGAAGCATTAGGGATTTTATGGAAGGAAGTATATACAGCATGAAAGGGAAGAGATATCAAGAACTGTTATTGGTTGTGAGAGAAATAGTGGATGATACTACAAGTAAAAGGAACAATGTGAAACTTATGATAGGTGATATTAGTAAGGCATTTCATAAAGTAGACATGATGCTTTGTGGGATGTTATAGAGAAGTATTGAATATGTAATAGAATTAGTAGAGTGTGTATGTTAGCACATCAAAATAATAGAGTGAGAATGTTAGTGAATGGGTGGCTGAGTAAAGAAATATTCATGAATTGTGGTATAAGACAGTGATGTCCCATGAGTGGAATATTGTTTGCACTGGTAATGAATGCAATAGTGAGTGAAGTAGCATATGAAATGAAAGATGACAGGTATGTGATGCAAAATGAGGTGGTGATTCCAGTAATTTTGACATATGCAGACAATATAGGTGTAGTTGCTAAGAACAAAATATGCATGGGGAAATGTCGGTTTGCCTGAATGGATGTTTAAAAGAAATGACAATGAATAAAGACAAAAGTAAGAGTTTGGGTGATACTGTGAACATTGGGTGTGTGTGTCTTTGCCAGGGATACAATATGGTTAAAATGATGTAGTTATGATACAATGGGAAGGTTTGATAAAAGAAATTAAATAAATGCATCTTCTGTGGAGGACATATAGAATAACATTCAGGACAAAGGTTTATCAAGTGAATTCTGTATTAATGTGAAAAAAGGCATGCATGTCAAATGTTTATATGATCCCAGAAAAAATATAAAAAGGAAATTGTGCAATTGTTGTTTTCTTTCATATGTGGTTCAACATTAAACCCAGTGAAAAGAGATATGAGTGTAGATGAAAGAGGATCATGGTTACTAAATCCAGTTGTTTATTCTGCTCCTTTAAATTTGTATACATTATTAAAGTGGGTACCGGAAGAAAATGAAAAATGAACAGTGAGGATGTTTAAATACGAGTACAAGTTGTGCAAGATAATGAGAAGAAGTACAAAGAGAAAAAGAATATGCAAATGAAGAAAAGAAGACTAACGTGGAAAATAAAAATTGATTATATAAAGAAAAATAGAAGGATGTGGTATATCAACGTGATGAAATGAGGTTATTATGTAAAACCATGATAAAGTTCACTAGAAGAAGTGATTAAAGCCATTAAAGTAAGAAAAATGGTGTACCACGATAGCAGAATGTCATGATTTCCAATGGAGATTGGTAATATGTTATGAGTAAAGGGGAATATGCCATATAAAAACAAAGCTGAATCAGTATTTTTATTTTGTGGAGAGGAAGAGACAGTAGGGCATTTTATTTTTGAAATGTAAAAGAGTGATAAAACTCTGGAAAAAGTTGTGTGAAGAAACATTTTTGAGAATATTGATGATATAAACAAGAAAGATATGAACATGATTATATATGGATATTCTAAGAACAAGAAGAAAGACTGTGTGAAAAGGGTAGCTAAGAATTTATTTTATGTAATGTGGGTTATTTGGAACGAAAGGCTGAAAGAAATGTTATTTAATGAGAAATGGACATCAGCAGATATATTGTGAAAAATTATATTATGTTTGTAGAAGAAGGAAAGGGTGTCAGTTGTGTAAGAATAACAATGAAGATATTATAAGAAAATGCTAAATAGTAAAAAAAAATAGAAATGTGTATATATGTGCCTGTAAATATATACATTTTGCAAATATGCAAATAATGTTTTTTATGCTGTGTTAAATAAAGGACCTCTGCTCTTTGTGATAGGTGCAGTGGGGTATTTTATATCCACCTGAATTATCACCAACTCATGTAAATGGACCTCAGTTTAATGACTCATCTGAAGAATGACACACTCAGGAACAGTACTGTTATAATGAAACAGGAGGATCAGTGAAACTATCTTGATAGTTCCCATTTTGAAGGAACACAGCTTAACCATGAGCAGGAATCCTACCTAATTCCCCATCTAGCCATTACAACGGTGCATAGTATATCAGCTGCAGTTTGCCTCAGCATCTCTGGTATCTACTCTTTGTGCTGTCTATCCTAGCTTCTTATCAGCTTTTACTACTCCTGTTTAGGTTTTTAGCATAATCCAGCAGAAGTAAAATCATTGCACCAAACACTTTCCTTCTTCATTCTTCTTAAAATGAAACCAGCAAGGCTGTAAATTGTATATGGGTTTCCCTTCCAAAGTGTATTACCTTGAACTTAACACATTAACCCCCTACTAACAGCTACTGCCCCAATGCCAGTCTTCACAGATGCCTCTGGAAATTCCCTTCCCTTCTATGACTACTGCACTAGTCTCTAAAAGATCAGTCTGCAAAGCCATTGGTATATCAGACACAAACAGAACTTTCAACATTTTAGGGGAAGAAATGTGGACAAGGCCTAAAATAATGGGTGTACAAAGGCCAAAAAATAGAGACAGATTTTAAATACTGGTATTATAAACTTAGACAGATTCTGGAATAATAGATTTTGTGTTAGCATACATTTTCTGAAGGTTATAAAATCTGAAACTGAAATATGTACAATTATTTTGTGGCTTCAGCCCTCACTGATTTGCCTGAAAACCAAAAATGTTATAAAAAAAAGACTAAAAATATGAGACAAAAATCTGAACAGTCTGCAAAAATGTGGACAATTGATTGGTATGGCACAAAAACACTACATGACTGATCTATGTGTCAGAACTAAGAGCTCTCTGTTGCTTCCAACTTTTTTCTGATAGCTACTAACAACCACCTCATTTCCAAATGGAGAGCTTCCCTTTCACTTCAGCATTCTATGTCTTATGCAATGCCATTTAATTTCTAATCAGCTTCCTATGAAACAGAGTACAAAGACCTCTCTGAAATCCGGATGCACATTATCCACATGGTTTCCCTTGTCTAGTTTACTTTGATCCTGTCAATGGACCAAGATAGATTGGCATTTGCTTTTTTTCAAAACTGGCATGAATCCTACTGACTTGGCATACTTTCAGTACTATTCAAAAGGTGGATTTAGATGATATTGGTATTAATTAATCTGAAATAAGATAATGTTTTTGCTTACTTACATTGTACATGATTAAGCTAAATGTTTCATTCCTTTAGTTTGTGATTGCTATTCTGAGTATAAAACCATTTTCTTTTTCAGATCATTACAAATATTTGCCACTTTATAAGCCATTGTTATCCCCTCGATTGTTCAGAGTTTCTAGAAGTTTTAACCAGCACTGACAAAGATGGATTACACAGTATCTGTAACTAAATAAGCCTTACAGAATATCTGATATGGCCAAAGTAAAGAGGCTCACACTCAGAGCTCTTGACTACTAAAGACCGACTCCAGAGGAAGGCATCACATGACAAACTATTCCCATTACCACTAGCTCTCTTAAAGGAACACTCTTGGGATTCACATAGTGCTGCATGTGAAATCCCCCTTACTTTAAAATAAGATTGCAAAATATCGCTTTTTATATATGCTGTGTATAAAAACCTAGACATAGTCTCTATATACTGTGATGTGCATTTATTCTGACAGTAATTCAGAACACATATTATTTTTTTAACATGTTTAATAATGTAGTCACTTCACTATATTTTTAATAACTTGCCATATCCTGAATACTTATACACCAGTGGCATTCAGTTTGCAGACTAGTTGATCACTGACTACTTTATGACCAGATGTTAACACTGAAGTAGAACTGGTAAGAGTTCAGTGATGTTGTACTTTTCATCAGACACAACGGCAGACTTCTAATGTGACTCACTCATCAGCATTTTGCCAAGCTACTCTTTAAAGGCACTTAAAACAATGGTTCGGAGTCAGCATTTGACAATAACTCACACTACTTTGACAGGCAAAATAATGCATGCACTTTGTCAAGAACAGTTCTATCTTGCTTCTGGTAGCTTCTGCAAATGTTTGTGGTTCTTTTTGTAAACTGTGTTGGACTGGCCTTGAACCAGATAAGATCTTGAACAATTTGTATCGCTTAGTACCATGCATTATGGTAATTCCAAAATAGTGATTTCATACCTTAACACTGTCACAAGGCTCTCTTGAAATGAATACCCACAAGCTGCCTGATTTTAAAAAAGACAGGTAAGTAGTTTTATAGTATATTTGCTGACTTGATTTTTGGACACAGGGAGGTTAATTAAATAGCAGTATGATACATGGATGAAATATTAAGCTGCCTTTAATAAGAGCTGCAGGAAGCCTCAGTTCCTTGTGGACTGTAATAATATCATAAATGTTTGTGTGGTATAAATAATAAGTGCTTTAAGCAGTTAGCATGTGTCTTATGTGTAATAAACGTGAATAGAGGGCACAAATCACAGAACATGACATTTTAGTAGCTTTGCTTGTTAATAACAATACAAACCCAGGAATTGACATTGTGCTGTTCTTTTTCAAAGGAGGACTGCACGCAAGTCTGAGATGTGTAACATTTCTACAAAATGTGACTCCTGCTGGTAATTTATTAAAAGCAGCACATTACTATGGCACTTGTCTAGGTAATGACATTATTGGTACAGGATGCTGCAGTTTGTTAGTTATGATAGCAATATGACTCTAAGCTAAAGTTAAACATCTTGTATGAGCATGCTTGTGGACTGGCTGGAGGTAAAAGGCAAATGTCCAAGAACAATGTTGCTACATATTTATAAGACTTGTTTACCAAAATTTGACCTTACAGCTGTATTCCACTATAGTGCAGGACATAAAATGCTACCACAATGATGTTTGTGAAAGCTGGGCTTCTCATTTGTGTATGTTACATTAATTTTTTTTCATGTGGTTTAGAAATTGTACCAGTAGGAGTATCTTAAAGTATTATAAAGCAACCACACTATAAATAGTTATAAAGAGACATTCTGAAAAGTCACAAGGAAGCTTGCAGAATATTTTGAAGAATTCACAGGAGACTGTGAAAACAGTCAAAGGATCCACTGGAAGACTGAGGGTCCTCGTAGAAAAATAAAAAAAATCAGACTCATTGTAAAATAAATATGAAAAATATTCAATAGTCACTGAAGACAGACAGAGTAAGACTGAGATTGACAGAGAGAGAGAGAGAGAGAGAGAGAGAGACACACTATAAGGAAAAGAATAACAGAAAACATCCAAGAAGAAGCAGAATGTCAAGGCTATCTGTCTTATAGAAAACTGGATTCTCCCACCAGATGAACAGTGTATATGGGCTCATACGTTTGTGTGTGTGTGTGTGTGTGTGTGTGTGTGTGTGTGTGTGTGTGTGTGTGTGTGTGTGTGTGTGTATGTGTGTGTGTGTATATATATATATATATATATATATATATATATTTGTACATAATATTTTACTATGCAGCTTAAAGTTAAGAACTTGAAGGAAAATGTGTCCTTTGGATTAGTTGCCACCCCAATTACTGTAATCTGTACTACTCAGTATATCTGGAAGTTTAAATGGAGCCTTTGCTTGCTTATTAGCAATAGTAATAAAACATTTTAAACTGTATGCACCTTTGCATTCCTTTGAGTAGCTCCAAGACAAACACTAGCACAAATGCCTTTAAAAGGAATATACTATTACATGTACTCATTCTTGCTCTGTCATATATATTTTTTTTCAAAATTGGAAGATTCATCACTAACTTGCCAAAATAAAATTTGCTTCTCTCTTCATGAAAAGTTCATTTGGTGATGGTTTATTGTTTATTTATTTAACTTTTGTTTACTGGGAAAGTCTGACTTGGAACAAGCCAATATTCAGTGGAGGCCTGGGGAGAAATGCTCCAGATGCATGTCTTTGTAAATTGGAGGAAACCGGAATACTTGGAGGAAATCCACACAAATGCAGGGAGGACGTGTAGACGCTGCACAGAAGGCACCCCAGCCGAGAATCGAACTGGAGAACTTCTTGCTGTGAGGGGACAGCGCAAACTGCTGCACCACTGCACCATCCATTTATTGTCAATTGCTCCAAATGTTTTGGGTTTCTAATACATTGACAGTAATGGACCCCCATTCCTGAGTAAGAGTACAGTTGGAGATCATGAAATTAGTATTGCTTTCATATTTGATGTGTGTGAGTGTGATAACCTCAGAAAATGCAACACACATAGCCTTCCTCCCTCTGCAGTTCTTATTGAATGACATGCATCTATTCACATATATAAGTATACTTGGAAATTAATTTTAGTTAGTCCTGTTACTCCTAGTTTTACATGAACTCTCTGGTGTCTTTATCCCATGTTATTTGAGTGCCTGCTTGCATATTCTGGTATTTTCTGAGCTTGTGTCCTTCAGTACATAGGACAGTATGGATGTAAGGTACAGTTATTTCGCTTGTGTCCTTCAGTACATAGGATAGTATGGATGTAAGGTACAGTTATTTCGCTTGTGTCCTTCAGTACATAGGACAGTATGGAAGTAAGGTACAGTTATTTCGCTTGTGTCCTTCTGTAAATAGGACAGTATGGATGTAAGGTACAGTTATTTTGCTTGTGTCCTTCAGTACATAGGACAGTATGGATGTAAGCTACAGTTATTTCAATAATCAATCGTACCTTCTTCCTTTTTACTTTAACTTCTATTTCTGTTTTTTTTTTCCTACTCTCCTAACTGTTGGTATTAAATGATCCCATGTGATCAAAGTTTATTCAGTTTCAGTAACTTTTTGTGGTTCATGTTTCCAATGCTTCTTAGTTACCTGTATGTTTAGTGTTTGCCCAATCCTCAGTGTAACTGTCATGCAACATTGTTTTGCCTTTCAGCATACAAATTCTCATCACAACCAGCAACAAGCTGTGTAACTGTTTCTAGCTGTGTATTACAGAACCTGCATTTGAAAGACCTGGAAAATCAATGGCTATGTAGCCTGTTACCTTGAGATGCTATTATTATAGCAATAACCCACACCTGGGTGTGGGTAGTGCTATGTTACCCACGGTTGGCGTGGTTTGGTCACGAGGGCGAAGCCTGGTGGCCAAACAAAGCCAACAGTGGGTGAATCCAGCATTAACCACACCCAGAAGTGGGTTATTGCTATTATACAATGACATTATTTAAGACAAAAATAATTACTTTTCTTAAATCATGGCATTGTATAATGCCTCGTTGCTGCCCTTCTGCAGCTGTCTGGTATTCTGCGGCAGTTCTGATGTACTGCGATGCGTGTGCCTATGCAGTACATCAGAAGTCTGGGCAAGAGCAACGGAGAAAGCAAGTTCTCCGTTGCTTTTTACTGTTTCGCTATGTTAAATGGGATTAACATAGCGAGACAGCTTTAAAAAAAGCAACGGAGAATCTCCGTTGCTTATTTTAAAGCTGTCTCTCTATGTTAAACCCATTTAACATAGCGAGACAGTTTTGAAAAAAGCAACAGAGAAAGCAAGATCTCTGTTGCTTTTTACAAACTGCTTTGCTATGTTAAATGGGTTTAACATAGTGAGACAGCTTTCAAATAAGCAATGGAGAGAGAGAGAGAGAGAGAGAGAGAGACACACTATAAGGAAAAGAATAACAGAAAACATCCAAGAAGAAGCAGAATGTCAAGGCTATCTGTCTTATAGAAAACTGGATTCTCCCACCAGATGAACAGTGTATATGGGCTCATACGTTTGTGTGTGTGTGTGTGTGTGTGTGTGTGTGTGTGTGTGTGTGTGTGTGTGTGTGTGTGTGTGTGTGTGTGTGTGTGTATGTGTGTGTGTGTATATATATATATATATATATATATATATATTTGTACATAATATTTTACTATGCAGCTTAAAGTTAAGAACTTGAAGGAAAATGTGTCCTTTGGATTAGTTGCCACCCCAATTACTGTAATCTGTACTACTCAGTATATCTGGAAGTTTAAATGGAGCCTTTGCTTGCTTATTAGCAATAGTAATAAAACATTTTAAACTGTATGCACCTTTGCATTCCTTTGAGTAGCTCCAAGACAAACACTAGCACAAATGCCTTTAAAAGGAATATACTATTACATGTACTCATTCTTGCTCTGTCATATATATTTTTTTTCAAAATTGGAAGATTCATCACTAACTTGCCAAAATAAAATTTGCTTCTCTCTTCATGAAAAAGTTCATTTGGTGATGGTTTATTGTTTATTTATTTAACTTTTGTTTACTGGGAAAGTCTGACTTGGAACAAGCCAATATTCAGTGGAGGCCTGGGGAGAAATGCTCCAGATGCATGTCTTTGTAAATTGGAGGAAACCGGAATACTTGGAGGAAATCCACACAAATGCAGGGAGGACGTGTAGACGCTGCACAGAAGGCACCCCAGCCGAGAATCGAACTGGAGAACTTCTTGCTGTGAGGGGACAGCGCAAACTGCTGCACCACTGCACCATCCATTTATTGTCAATTGCTCCAAATGTTTTGGGTTTCTAATACATTGACAGTAATGGACCCCCATTCCTGAGTAAGAGTACAGTTGGAGATCATGAAATTAGTATTGCTTTCATATTTGATGTGTGTGAGTGTGATAACCTCAGAAAATGCAACACACATAGCCTTCCTCCCTCTGCAGTTCTTATTGAATGACATGCATCTATTCACATATATAAGTATACTTGGAAATTAATTTTAGTTAGTCCTGTTACTCCTAGTTTTACATGAACTCTCTGGTGTCTTTATCCCATGTTATTTGAGTGCCTGCTTGCATATTCTGGTATTTTCTGAGCTTGTGTCCTTCAGTACATAGGACAGTATGGATGTAAGGTACAGTTATTTCGCTTGTGTCCTTCAGTACATAGGATAGTATGGATGTAAGGTACAGTTATTTCGCTTGTGTCCTTCAGTACATATGACAGTATGGATGTAAGGTACAGTTATTTCGCTTGTGTCCTTCAGTACATAGGACAGTATGGATGTAAGGTACAGTTATTTCGCTTGTGTCCTTCAGTACATAGGACAGTATGGATGTAAGGTACAGTTATTTCGCTTGTGTCCTTCAGTACATAGGACAGTATGGAAGTAAGGTACAGTTATTTCGCTTGTGTCCTTCTGTAAATAGGACAGTATGGATGTAAGGTACAGTTATTTTGCTTGTGTCCTTCAGTACATAGGACAGTATGGATGTAAGCTACAGTTATTTCAATAATCAATCGTACCTTCTTCCTTTTTACTTTAACTTCTATTTCTGTTTTTTTTTTCCTACTCTCCTAACTGTTGGTATTAAATGATCCCATGTGATCAAAGTTTATTCAGTTTCAGTAACTTTTTGTGGTTCATGTTTCCAATGCTTCTTAGTTACCTGTATGTTTAGTGTTTGCCCAATCCTCAGTGTAACTGTCATGCAACATTGTTTTGCCTTTCAGCATACAAATTCTCATCACAACCAGCAACAAGCTGTGTAACTGTTTCTAGCTGTGTATTACAGAACCTGCATTTGAAAGACCTGGAAAATCAATGGCTATGTAGCCTGTTACCTTGAGATGCTATTATTATAGCAATAACCCACACCTGGGTGTGGGTAGTGCTGTATTTACCCACGGTTGGCGTGGTTTGGTCACGAGGGCGAAGCCTGAGTGGCCAAACAAAGCCAACCGTGGGTAAATTCAGCATTAACCTCACCCAGAAGTGGGTTATTGCTATTATACAATGACATTATTTAAGACAAAAAATAATTACTTTTCTTAAATAATGGCATTGTATAATGCCTCCTTGCTGCCCTTCTGCAGCTGTCTGGTATTCTGCGGCAGTTCTGATGTACTGCGTATGCGTATGCCTATGCAGTACATCAGAGCTGTGGGCAAAAGCAACGGAGAAAGCAAGATCTCCGTTGCTTTTTACTGTTTCGCTATGTTAAATGGGATTAACATAGCGAGACAGCTTTAAAAAAAGCAACGGAGAATCTCCGTTGCTTATTTTAAAGCTGTCTCTCTATGTTAAACCCATTTAACATAGCGAGACAGTTTTGAAAAAAGCAACAGAGAAAGCAAGATCTCTGTTGCTTTTTACAAACTGCTTTGCTATGTTAAATGGGTTTAACATAGTGAGACAGCTTTCAAATAAGCAATGGAGATCTCCGTTGCTTATTTTAAAGCTGTCTCTCTATGTTAAACCCATTTAACATAGCGAGACAGGTTTAAAAAAAAAAAAAGCAACGGAGAAAGCAAGATCTCCGTTGCTTTTTACACACTGTTTCGCTATGTTAAAGGAGTTTAACATAGTGAGACAACTTTAAAAAAAGCAACGGAGATCTCCCTTGCTTTTTTTTAAACCTGTCTCGATATGTTAAACTCCTTTAACATAGCGAGACAGTGTTTTAAAAAAGAGTTATACTAATGGAAAAAGTCCGGGCGACTGGACCTTTTTCCATTAGTATAAGTCGATTTACAATGTGCACGCTGACCAATCAGCATGCACGTTTTGGAATATTAATGGGGGGTCATGGTATAATAGCATTTTTTCTCTGTGTTTAAGGTCACATCTCCTTAACCAATCATGTATCACAGTTTATTCAACACATGGTTATCCCAGATTATCCCAGAAGTTCTTTATATTTGCCACTATAATTGTGTTTTCCAATTTCTTTTCATTTTTTTTCAGCTCCTGTACTATTTATTCTTTTTTGTCACTTAAAGTTGCTGCCTGATTTTCATCTGTTTCTGGTTAGACTTCCATTCCCATTCTTTCAGAAAAGTGTCTGCTAATTTGTGCAAATATACCTTCTTAGACTTGTTTTCTTTACAGTTTAGAACTTTCACTATATTTGAATATGCTGATGGCAAGAAATGTCTGTAGTCCCATGACCGCAGACCTACACATATAGTCAGTTTCAGAGAAGCCCACATCTCCTTCAGACCTAGGGATAGATAATCCTGCCAAACACTCTATATATGAACATTTGATAAGCATGCAGCATTTTTCTTGTTTTCTCCAACCGATCCAGTGTTTTTTGGGACAATGAATCACACCCAAGCTGTACATTATAAATGGAGGAGCAAGCTAATTTACAGCTTGGACTTTATTCCTAGATGCCAAGGCAGTTTTCAATATTAGCTTTAGTCTTTAAAGTATTCCTTTCTGTGCTTTGTTCTCATTTTTTTCATGTCTGATTGCTGACTCTTGATTAATTCTCTGATTTTTATGCATGCCTTCCTGTTAAAGTTCCTTTATGTTGTATTTTTGTTGTAGGTTGACATTTTCCTGATGCCTCAGTTTTCCTGCTAGGAATGTAAGACCAAATGTCATTCTTATATCATATGAGGATGTTCTAACCATTTATAATTGTGCTTTCAGGTGCTAATCTGATCAGCTATACAGTTTTAAATCATCCACAAAAGTAGATGAAATGTCTTTGGGCAAGGTTGTTTTTTGGAAGTTAAGTTGTGGTCTACTAGCCACCTTCTTAATCCCCTGGACAAACTCCAGCGAGCTGGGGTGGACACAGAACTTGAGGGTGTCCTGGGATCTGGCTGTTTACATCCACCAGAGGAGAATTCCAATTTTTTGGCCTTCCCTGGTACTTCTCCCTCCCTTTTTGTCCCCTGTTGTACATCCATGGGGCAGGCCTGTAATGGAGACATGTGTCATATTGCCTCCCCTTTACAGCAGTTCAGCCTTGTCCTCCCTGTATTCCAGTCCTTGGCATATAACTCCTAGTATGACATCCGCAGCTTCCACCAGGGATCATCACAGGAGTTGACCTCAGAACCTCCTGCCCACCAGGAATGGTAATACCCATCCCTCCATGCCACTCTGTCAGATGCCCGAACTGCTAATTAAACCTGGGTTGTCTGGGTTGTAGTCAGGGATTTATCCCTCTATGCCACTGGAGTGTCTCAAAGTTGGAATATCTTGGTGTATTAACTCTTCTTTCTGTTTCTGATTTCTAGACAAACTGAATACTTCACTGTTTTGAATCATTTTTGTTGTTCTGACATACCAGGCCAATACAGAACATCACAAGTAGGTGGACTGGACACTCTAAATTGGCCATAGGTATGAGCGTGCATGCAAGTGTGTGGTATGGAAGAGCAACTACTGCAGAGATAGACACTTGGTGGTGTGAGCCTTGGCTCTAGATGACTGACACTCTTGAAGTGACTAAGAATGTTTCTCCATAGCTGGCTTCCTTATATAATAGACTCGGAAGATGCAGACATTTATATTTATATGGGAAATAAACCCTTATCATAGAATGGTGTCCTCTAGCATTATCTAGCATCTGGACATAATGATGTCATGCAGTAAATGTAGTCCATATTTATCATGTGTGCTTTAAGCTCTTGTACCTTCAAAAAGACAGTGGCAATTGACAAACAACCCACAGTGCGACTATAGGATAAGTTTTAGACAGGCAAACTCTAGACAACCTAAGGACCTAGATAGCTGTAAAGTCACACTAACTACAGAGAGGAAATCCAGAGCTTATCTAAACAATCCTGCCTTGGTTTGTGATTTATTAATCTTCACTGCTAAAAAGAGGTGCAGCTGTGAGCGATAGTGACATAATTCCAGCTTTTGTCTGACTTTCAGAACATGTACAGTCAGAGCAATAACTTTACTGTACTTATTTTAGTATTTACTTGTATATTGTTTGTGTAATTTTTCTCAAAGAAGTTGATTTAAGTTCTCTTTGAATTCTAATTCTGTGGTAACTGATTTGATTATATTTTTTTCTTTCATAATTATTTATCCATTTGAAGCTGAATGTAGGTTCCTTAAATGAGTAGGACAGTAATGATTTGCTAAAGCACAAATATCTTGTTCAGTGTAATAAATGCTATGTACATTTAAAGGTAACACCTTATAACACTGGTTAGCCGTGTTCCTAATGTCAAAAGTTGGATGATTTGCTTACCATTATTAGTAGTAAATCTAGACTTGCTGATGATGATTGCACTTGTGTAATTGGCGTGGCTTGGAGACCTGTTGTTGCATATATTAATGACTGACTGGTGAGATAAATAATGTTAGACAAAGAGCAAATAGAACACATTTAGGAAAGGAAGTGTCTATTGTCAGTAAAGATCAGTCACTCCCTGTGAAACAAGATGATGCCCCTGACACCCTGACAGCGTTAGAATTCTGGATACAAGTATTCAGAAATCTGAGGATTCAGAGTGTTTAGAAAAAAATAAAAGAAAGAAAGGAGGAAGTTGATAACAAAGAGCAAGGAAGGAAAATAAACTATTAAATGTAAAATAAAGTGAATGCATGCTAAAAAGGAGACTGCATTGTTATGTAACATACAGATTACAGGGAAAACTGCATTGTTATGTAACATGCAGATTACAGGGAATGCTAACATTTTATATCAGAAAACCTTCAGCCTACAGAAAAAGGCAGCATGTTTCCAAAAGAGAAGGTAGAAAAAGGAGGCAAAGGGCAGGTGAAAAGGAAGAAATCAAAATGAAATGAGGATGGATTGAGGAACATTACTGTAAGAAAAAAGGCGAGAAAGATAGACGTTGACAACACGGTTCAAGCTGTGGATGTACAAAGCCAGCCGGATGAGAACAGTATGCTTGCAAATGTGATATGCAATGAAAACAGTGCGATTAATAAGACTAGTGGTGATGAAGATCATTCTTTTGTAATAATTAATAGAGAAGGCATAACTGAATTAGAAGTTAAGTTGAAGATTTTTCAGAGCTGGTCAGAAAAGATATTCTTGCAATTGGAGATTCAATTATTAGAGGATCTGATACTTACATTTGTAGAGACAATAATGAACAATGAATCATATTATGCTTGCCAGACGCAATAATAGAGGATGTAAGACAAGCCTTGGTACACTTTAATGTAAGAAAGTATGGATCTAATTTTATTCATGCCAGTACAAATGATCTCATCTGCAAGGACTCTCGGACTGTCAGCAGGGAACTTACACCCTCTTAGATAGTATAGATTGTACTGTTGTTACGGCATATTTTTCACAAATCACATATAGAAAGGAGATTTAGGTCACTGTAAATGAAAAGATTTTTTGGATAAATATCTACATGAAAAAATGTCCTATTTAAAAAATGGAAATGTGTAGAGCATCTGAGCCTAATTTTGGGCACATGTGTTCAGATAGGATGGCATACATTTGTCAAGATTAGATAAGAAAAATTTTGCAGCAGATATTTTGCAGTATTTAACAAACACATGGCAGGATTTTTACCAGGTCAAAAATTTAACATTTCACAGATAGCAACATTAGATGCATCTCTGATGGTTGGTTAATGCTAGCACTATTAATAACAAAGTTTTTTAATTGGAAAATTTACTACGTTCCCATAAGATTGATGTTGTTATTTTTGTGGAACATAGTTAAAGAACAATGACTGGAAACCAGTTCTGTCAGGGTATAAATGTTTTTATTGTAACAGACATTCTAACAAAAAATCAGGTGGAGGTGTTATGATAGGAACTAAAGATAGTTATAAAACCTATGATATTACATGTTCAATGATAACACCAATACTATAGATTGTGTAACTGACAATAAAGACAACCCTAGAACATATAACAACTGATGGAGTGTATAGACCACCAAAATCAAGTGATAATGACCTAGAGGAATTCATACATTTCTTGCATTAAACCCAAGAGGGAAAAATAATATGGCTGGGGACTTCAATTTACCAGAAAGAGACTGGAATCATATTGATTCAACAACATCAGTAAGGAAGTTATTCACAACGTATGTTCATGAACATCAATTGCTTTAGTTGTAAGAAAACCTATGAAAGAAAGGAACATACTAGACATTGTTTGTGTTCCTAAAGAAATTACTGTTGCTTCATGTCAAGTATTACCACCACTGATGTGCAGCAGTCATAGGGTTATAAAGGTTAGTTTGTTGCTAGATAATTCTACCAAACTAAAATCTAAACCAGACGAGTACCAAACAAAAAAGCAACAAATAGGAAGAAAACGCCACAGCAACCTTATTCCAACAGTAACAAGCCTGAACGCAAGTTTATTAATCCAAAATCAAGCGTTTTCGCCACAAGCCCCTTGTGGCTTCATCAGAGACAATACATTAAAGCATTAGAAACACTTATCTTAAATAATTTAAAACAGGAAGTGACATAACACATTTAACCAGTTTAAAAGTTTTAAAAAGACAGTTTAAAATAAACCAGCTCACCATTATGAAAATAAATTAATACATTCCTCAAATCAAACAGTCAACAGCACCATATAAACACACTTCAAAACAAACCAAGAAGCCACTGCACAGAAGATTAATTACACATTTTATGGCAGCAAAACAATCACTATGTAAAACAAATTGGAGTGATGTGTTAATGCAGAAGGAATGTGGAAAGTTTTGAAAGAGAAATTGCTTGAGTGTAAAAAAATCAAAAACATTTTGACATCAGTATCTAGGCATACAATGTCAGGAGGATATATTTCCATAAGAACAAGATACATGATTAAGGTGAGAGACAAAGAATATAAGAAATGGAAAAGAGGTTGAACTACAGCTTTGAAAACTGAAATAAACAAGCTGGACAAACAAATTAAGCAAAGTGTGAGACAAGATAAAGAAAACATTGAAGAAAATGTATATAAAGCTATTGAGCATAATACGAAACCATCTTATAGATACGTAAAATGTGGAAGGAGTAAAGATATACAAACTGATAAACTCTGTGTAAATTCTAAAATTTATTCTCATTCATACCAGATTATAGATATATTTACAAAATCTTATGCAAAACAGTTTGGCTCCACAAAGAGGGTGGTAAGTGGTTCTAATGATATTCAGGTAACCTCAAAAAGTGGAAGCAAACTAGATTATATTGAAATCGATGCTCCACACCTATGGTCATCCCCTCGTTGGTCAGGTCTGACCATAAGCTAATCACCCTTGACATCCACATCCCACCCCCACCCCCAGTAAGGAAACCTCCGTAAAAAACTTCTCCAAAGCCAACTTCATGCTACTCAAGTCAGAAATAACAAACATCATGACACCCATGCAGATGGGAACTGAAAGTTTGACTGCTGAATCCTACACTAAGATGCTCTCCTCCAAAAAAAGGAAGCCAATCTGATGGTCCCTTGCCATAAACAAACTTTACAACAAAAGGAAGAAACTGTTGCAGAAAAGAGGAAAATCCCAGGATGCAAAAAACTCCCTTACCAGCCTCAGTAAGAAGCAGAGATCCCTCATAAAATCCTCCAAAGCTAGTTATGAAAATAAAATTGCCAAAGATTCCAAAAACAACCACAAGGCATTTTATAGCTATGTCAAGAATCTAAATGGCAATGCTCAGATCTGCTCTGAGCTACAACAGAATGGCATTAAATATACAGATCCCAAGGATATTGCCATTATCCTGACAGATTGATTCAGTGCAAACTTCACCCCCCTCTCACCCCCTAAAGGGCCCATCTCAATACTGAAAGATTGCCAAATTCTGGTATAAATGGCCACACAGGTAAAAAATGCACTCTCCAAAGCTAGGAATACAGCATCCGTGGGACCAGATGACATCCCAGGCTGTGTACTACATGAACTACAAAATGAAATGGCACCTCACCTAAGTGTCATGTTTAATCATAGCCTCACCTCAGGCTTCGTACCCACTGAGTGGTGCACAGCTACAGTTTTCCCACTCCACAAGGGGGGATCCACCTTGGATCCTGGGAACTACTGCCCCATCAGTCTGATGAGCCTGATCTGCAAGGCAATGGAATATATTATCATGGAACTTATAAACAAAGGAATTGGCAACCTTCAAACACTGGACCCCATGCAGTTTGGGTTTGTGAAGGGCCGATCTTGTCTCCTGAACCTGATTGACTTCTTTGAATCAGTCTCCAGAACCGTGGACAAGGGTAAGGTGGTCAACACAGCCTATCTGGACCTCACCAAGGCCTTCGACACCATCCCCCACTCTGAAATCATAGATAAACTTACTAAGCTGGGCATTAATTCCTGCATCACTCGATGGGTTGCCAACTGGCTTACTGACAGAACCCAGACTGTAAAAGTAGCCGACTCCAAATCCAGCTCCAAACAAGTGACAAGTGGAGTACCTCAGGGTTCAATCCTGGGACTGCTCTTGTTTGGCATCTACTTTTCTGAAGTACAGGCCAACACTAAGGGACTCTGGATAACAAAGTTCACAGATGACTGCAAAGTGGGAGCCATTATTGAATCCCCAAATTATGTGGATATTCTACAAAAGGGCCTTACAGAAACAGATGTCTAGTGCCAGAGCCATGGGCTCAAGCTCAATGCCAAGAAATGTATAGTTATCCCCTTTGGGAAAAAACATGTACCCATGATTTACCACATAGGTGGCAGTACACTAAACACTGAAAGTGTGATAAGATAATTAAGGACACGTGGTCAGTGGTCTCACCTTCGATAACCACATCACCACAACAGTCAGGAAATCCTTCTATGTTGGCACACCTCATCACTAAGGGCTTTTCATCCAGAAAAACGGAGGTCATTGTCCCACTGTTCTCATCCCTCATTAGACCCATTATAGACTATAACATCCCGTTTGGTATGTACCTGTCAAGACATTTGTAACAACTGGAAAGGCCACAGAAATACCTCACTAAAAGAATCACAGGCCTAAAGCAGATGCCTTATGCTGACCGTCTAAAAAAACTCCACCTATACTCTGTCGCATATCGTCTACTCAGAGGCGATCTCTGCTTAACATACAAGGCCATGTCAAACCCAGAGCTGTTGGACATACTACACTTAAAGAAATCCCAATCCCTCAGAGACACACGCTCCAGGGATCTAAACCTTGTCATCACAATGAACAAAACATGCTGGAGGGATAAGTTCCTGACCCAGAGACTCCCCAGACTCTGGAATAGACCCATACATGTCAAGCAGAGAGTCTCTTTGGCCCTCTTCAAAAGGAACCTTGATGACTGGATGGGAGATAGGAAATTCACCCAGGGGATCACATCAGTCACCCTGATAGACAGAGGTCCAGGGAAGTAAATACTGTGGGAAGAAATAGCCAGGGAATTGTTATGGCTAGGCTTTTATAGGCCCTAGGGCCGATAGCCTAGTACCAACCTATGAACCTATGAAAAAGAACTATGTGCACTGGATCCAAAGCACTGAGAGGAGACTGAATAAATAATAATGACCTGAGAACACTTCAGCAAGGGGTCTGAATGGAGAGACAAGGGGTCTGAATGGAGAGACAAGGGGTCTGAATGGAGAGACAAGGGGTCTGAATGGAGAGACAAGGGGTCTGAATGGAGAGATGATAAGTCAGCACGTAAAGAAGAGCACTATTGCTGAAATGGAATTGATCTTCACGTCTTGGTGAGTACCTTCATGAGGTGGACCCTGTTTTTCACAAAAATCTCACCAAGATGACACCGATATATAGACTGTATTTATATAGCATATATGGTGGACAGAGGTAGGTGAAAAATTATAAAAAGGTAGCTGGGTGCACAAGGATCCAGGATAAAAAAATGCCCAATTCTGGTAGGCACATTGGTGCAAGGACTGGAAAAGATGACCGTGTAGAATCCTCAAAATGCAGAAACATTCCTACAATGAGGTCAGGCCAGGCCCAGGGGGAGGATGGCCTCCCTGTTGTATAAGGAAGTTGTGGTCCACAAAAATCACAAAACCTGATAGGCCAAAGAAGAGCCATAAAGATGATAAAGCAGACTATTGAGGATAAAAAAGAAATGATGTATTGTTACTATTATGCAAAAAGCCCAGAATTTCCAGACACAAGATATACAAAATGATAAAGAGAGAAATTAGAGGAAAGAAAAATACATCCACAAGAAAAACTGTCAGAAACTTCAAATAAAAGGTTGTATTTATTGATAAAGCAGATTTGTGAAAAACAGTATATAGATCAAGAAACTTTGATCTGTTTGGAAAAAGAAGCATGTGAGGAAGTGCAAAAATATAAACAATATAACCTAGAGATTTTTGAAAAGTATAAAAAAGAAATATGGACTTGGGAAAGAAAGAGAGATTTGATATTGTGCAAAGGAGAAAGCCAAATTAATCAATACAAAGAAGGCAACCCCAAATATATTTGAATAGAAATATAGGCAAAGGCATCCAGATATGGAAAATTTCACAAAAAAATAATAATATCACAAAGAGGGGATGTGGAAAAGAAGATTAGTAAAGTAGAAGTTAAAAAAATAGAAGTTGAAGTTATGGAGTGCCTGCAAAGTGAAGGATTTGGTGTAGAAGTTCTAACATAGGTTACATCACAGCATGATGGAACGAATCCCCAAAGTAAGGAGAAAAGGGAAGATCAGGAGAGATCTGAAGAATAAATATGGACATGGGAAAGAAAAAGAGATTTAATATGGTGCAATATTTATGCAAAGGAGAAAGCAGAACTAACCAATACAAAAAGAGCAGCACGAAAGATATTTGAAGAGAAATAAAGGCAAAGGAATCCAGACATGGAAAACTTTACAATACAAAAAATAAGAGGACAAAGAGGAAAAGTAGAAAAGAAGATTAATAATGTTGAAGTTAAAGAAATAGAATCTGAGGTCATGGAGTACCTGTGAAGTGAAGTGAAGGATTCAGTGTAGAAAATCTAATTCAGAAAATACCACAACAGGATAGAGGAATGAATATCAAAATTAAGGAGAAACCAATGGAATGGGAAGCAATTGGTCAGGTGCCATATGAAGATACTTTGTACCCTTCCACAGGAAACCAGTGTAAATGTTCAATTGAAGCTGGACAGCAAGGGAAGGAACTGAAAGGTGTGGAAACTCTGATGCAGTCAATGTTGAGGAGTGATAGGCCAGTGAGTTCCCATACGACAGAGGAAAGGATGACACAGGATAAGAGAACATGAGCTAAGAGAAGAGTTGCTTGATTTAATAGACAGATATAGACATATTAAGATCAATGAAAGAAATAGACTATAGAAGGTCAATAAAACCCCAAAAGTCAGAAGTTGGATAAAACAAATGAACACAGTAATTAGGATTGTCCATAGAGATCCATGAGATATAACAAAAATAGGATATATTACTGTGCAGCTAAATTAATAACTGATAAAGTTCTACCACAAGAACACAGGGAAGTGGAGAAATTGAATACCATCATGGAAGTATCAAATAGAGAAAACTATAAAGCAGTTAAGACAAGAAGTGTCACTGTTAGAAGAATGTAGAAGTGGGAACAGATCAACAAAAATACTAAGAAAGATGGACATGATAAAAGCAATGTACAGTATTAGAACAGACCAGGATCTATCATGCACTTTCACAAATAACAAACTAAAAATCTCAGCACAGGTGGAAAAACTTAGAAGGATTGCAGAGAAATATAAAGGAAAACTACAAAATAAGCAATTTATTGATGACCCAAAAAAGTGTTATAGAGAATTGGGAAACAAGGTAAAAAGAATTGAAAGGCCACCAAAAAAAAGAAGAAATAGATACATTTTTGAGAAATATCCATGATGATCCTGTGGAACATAACAAAGATCCTAAATGGTTAGAAGAAGTAAAAGAAAAAATTGGAAGTTTAAAGGTACAGGATATGAAATGGAATAAAGTAACAGGCAGAGAGATTGAAACAAAGTTAAGAAAATCCTCTAATTGGAAAACCCCAGACCCAGATACAGTACCTAACTTTTGGTTAAACGTATTAACATCTTTGCACAGGGATTTAGCCATAAGTAAGAACTATTTATATGCACACCCCAAACAGATACCAACCTGGCTAACAACAGGAAAAACAATTCTCCTACTTAAGAGTGAACCTGCAAGCTACTCTAAAAATTATAGACCAGTAACTTGCCTTCCGACGACATATAAGCTATATATGGGAATTGATGCCGACAGAGTTTATAGTCATTTAGAAGAAAACTCAATTATGGCAGTAGAACAAAAGGGCAATAAAAGAAAGTCATGTGGAACAAAGGATCATTTGCTGTTAAATAAAGACATAGTGGAGAACCGTAAAAAGGGGAAGAATGTAAGTATGGCATGGATTGACTACAAAAAAGCATTTGATAGTATCCCACATTCATGGATAAAACAGTGCTTAAAAATGTATAAGATACACCCTACACTGATTGACTACATTACAGTGACCATGAAATAGTGGCAGACCACTTTGCAATTTAGCCATGATAAAGGACAAATTATTATCCCAGGGATAAAAGTTCAAAGGGGGATTTTCCAGAGTGACTCTCTTTCACCACTGCTATTCTGCCTTGCCCTTATCCCATTAAGCTGTCTACCTAACAGCTTAGGTCATGGGTATAATTTGACTCCTAGAAAACAACAAAGTGTAAAGACATCTCATCTTCTCTGTTGATGATTTAAAACTGTATAGCTCATCAGATGAGGAACTGAAAGTACAACTGCAAGTTGCCAAAACTTTTTCATATGATATAAGAATGTCATTTGGTCTTGATAAATGTGCAAAAGCAACTTTTAAAGCAGGAAAACATCAGTTTGGGACAAGAATGTGATATAAAATAACTTGAGCAAGAGAGAGTGTATAAATATTTGGGAATTGATGAAGGTTCAACAATAAAACATGAACAAATATGAATAAAACTTAGTAAGGAATACTTTAGAAGACTTAAATTAATCCTGAAAACAACATTGACATCTAGGAACAAAATACAAGCTATAAACCGGTTTGCTCTTCCTGTCCTAACTTACAGTTTTTGTTGATTGACTGGCCCCAAAATGTGTTGAACAGATTAGATAGGAAAACAAGAAGGATTCTTCATGGTCACCAAATGTTGTGTCTTTTGGCTTTTCCCAGTTAGGGGGTCGCCACAGCGGAACTCCGGTCTGCTAATGATTGGCAGTAGATTTTTACGTGCTGAGTTGCCAGCCCTGACACACAACCTTCAATGAAGGAATGCCCATTCACACATGTCTCCACACAGAAGACGCTCTAGCTGAGAATCGAACAGGACAACGTCTTTCTGTGAGGTTACAATGCTACTGCAGCACCACCACCGCAGTTCACCAAATGATTTATAAAAATCAGTGCATACCAAGATTATATATTCCCTGATCCGAAGGAGGGATGGGTCTCCTTGAAAATGACTACATGTCTAGATCTGCAATCCTGGGACTGCACACATATCTGTTGACTTCACAAAACCCAAACATAGTGAAAGTTTTGAAACATGAGGAGAATAAATCTAAGATGACTTCTCTGCTCAATCTAGCAGAAGCATATCGGCATCAAGCACAGATGGAAATCAGTCCAGAAGTAGATAAAAATCAGGCAGCAACTGAATGTGGCAAAAAATAAAAGAAAGAATATAAGGTGAAGGACCAGATGAGAAGGCAAGAAACATGGAAAATGCATAAATATACTTGCAAGTATAGAAAACTTCTGAAAGAACCTCATGTTGATCAGGAATGGTTAAGGAGAGGCAAATTCAAATCAAGAGATGAAAGGTTAATATTGGTGGCCCAAGATAGTGGGCTGCATACACGCTGGTTTACAAAGTCCATTGAACATGTGGGAGAAACAGCCAAATGTAGGTTTTGTAAAACTGAATTGGAAACAGTCACACACCTCGTTGCTGGTTGTGACATACTAATGGCAGAAGGACTATATACTAAAAGGTATAATAATTTGGCAAAACTGTTGCACTGGGGTTTGTACAAGCATTATGGTATTGAAGTGGCTGAAAAACACTAGAAACATGAGCCAGAAGGCATCATAGAAAATGATGGTTTATATCATGTGGGATCACCCATTACCAACAGTTCAAAAGATAGATGCTAGAAAACCGGATATAGTGGTCCATGAAAAGAAGACAAAAGTAGCATTGATCATTGAAATTGCCACACCCAGTGACTACAGTGCTTGCGTACAGAGAGACACAAAGTCATAAAATATCAGGATCTGCAGGCAGAAACGAGAGCAATGTGGAGAAAGATACCCAGACAGTTCAATTGTAGTAGGAGCAATGGGTCTTATAAAAAAATAATCTACAATCGTATTTTATTTTTATTTTATTTATTTATTTTACATTTGTTAACTGGGATGTCCCAACTGCGACTGGACACAGGTCCATTTTCAGTGGAGGCCCAGGGAGAAAAGCCCCACAGTAAGTAAAATTTTACACAATATGTTAAAATACAGTATACAGAGAATTTTCAAACAATATGTTAAAATACAGTATATAGCAGAAGACATAAGACCTATGTATACAGGAAAATAGTTACACATGGTTAATAACAGAATAAGTATACAAATTCAATCAGCATTAGGAGAAGACCTAGACTGTAATATATATTACAGTAGGTATATTAGGAAGTGAGGTATATAAGTGGAATAATTTGAGGACTTATGTAATACATGGGTATAGCCACTTATTCTTTAAGTGTGTTCTAAGTGAGTTTTTAAAGTGAGAAGAGCTAGGCAGAAATCAGAGCAGGAGGGAGATTATTCCAGGTTGTAGCTTTGGAGTGGGAGAACAGTGCTTTTTCTGCAGTATTGTTAGCCCTAGAGATACAGAGCAGGGCTTTGTCAGAAGATCGGAGAGGACGATTTGTATTATAGTGGGTGAGAAGTTGGCCTAGTGCGGGGTTTTTTTCTAATACATGTAACCCTGTAAGAATTGCAGAAGGAGTCATTACTGAGCACATTGTGGGTGCTGCGAAGAACACTTTTGGCTGACATCAAAGATTGAAACAATACTAATTTCATGAAGTTTAATTGTACTTTGACTTAGAAATGGAGTCCATTCCCATCATGGTATTAGAAACCCAATAGATTTGGAGAAATTAAAAAAGAAAAATATCATTACATCTATTATTTACTAGGTTATGTAAATATGGGATGATTTCTCAAGATTGGAGACATGTGCATATTAAACCTGTCTTTAAGGGAAAGGGGAATAGGACAAACCAAGAGTCATACAGACCCTTATGTCTGCTTTCATGTTGTGGAAAAATAATGGAGAAGGTAATACTTGCTAAGTTATTGTCAAAACTGGAAAGGCTGGGACTTGAAACCATACATAGGTTCACAGATTCATAGGCCGATAGTGGGATATTAGCCCAGAGGCCCTTATAAGCCGAGCCAAGAATTTCCCCCATGTTCCCACAAAGTCAGCACCTGTTTCCCCTGTCCAGTAGGGACACAGGTGGGATCCCGGGGGTATATTTTCTGTTTCCCATCCAGTTGTCCAGGTTCCTCTTAAAGTGGGCTATTAAGGTACTCTGCTTGACATGGAGAGGGAGTCTCTTCCACAGATGGGGAGTCTTTGGGACACACATCTATCCTGCAACAAGTTCTATTAATGTCACAGACCAGGCCGAGGCCTTGTGTATGGGTTGTATGAGGGGAGTTTGACTTACAGATGTGCAGCAACTCCATCAAGGCTGGGTCTGAGATGGCCTTGTATGCCAGACACAGGTCACCTCTGAGCAGTCTGTACAACAGTGAGTAGAGGGACAGGGCTTTCAGGCTATCTGTATAGGAATGGTATTTGAGACTCTGGATTTTCCTGGTCAGGAACTTCTGTGGTCTCTCCAGCTGCTGCATGTATTTGATAAGGTACATGCCGAAGGGGGCATTGTACTTGATAATGGGTCTGATAAGGGAGGAGTACAGGGATGTTATGACCAACTTGCTCCTGGATGAAATACTCTTACGTATGAGGTGGGCCATGTACAAAGCCTTCCGTAAAATGGAGGCAATGTAGCAGCATGCATAGATTGAAAATAGATCTATTTACAGTTGTAACATGATGTTCTATAACAATATAATAACAGCTATAAATGAAAAATTGTGCTGTAATGTAATTTATATAGATTTAATTTCAGCATTTGACAGGGTTAAACACAAAACACTGATCAATAAATTACAACAAGGTATTGATTTACTCTTGATAAGATGGATAGCTACATGGCTTACAAATAGGACATGGCAGGTATCATACAGCAGTTGGACAGGTGGAATTCTTGCATACAGTCAGGGTATCCCACAAGGCTCTGTCCTAGACCCTTACTTATTTATTGTATCTTTCAGCCCTATCTTTTTCATCTCAGATGTTCTACAGTCTGTATGTAGATGACCTGAAATTGGGTAAACTTATTTCATGTGTTACAGACAGGGCATATCTGTAAAAGAACTTGATTAAATTGACCATTTCATAGGTTCATAGGTTCATAGGTTCATACTAGGCTATCTGCCCTAGGGCATTTATAAGCCTAGCCAGAGTGTGTTTGGCTTTCGCCACCCATTTTAAATGAATTTTGCTATGCCCTTTTTCGAGGTTAGTATACTGTGCCTCTGTCTAACAGTAACACAGAAGTGATACCCGGGGTAAACCTACGATCTCCCATCCACTCATCAAGATTCCTCTTGAAGAGAGTCAATGAGGGACTCTGCCTAACCTGGACTGGGATTTTATTCCAGAGTGAAGGGAGCCTCTGGGTTATGAATCTGTCCCTCCAGCATGTCCTATTTATTTCAGTGCTGAGGTTCAAGTCTCTCGAGCGCGTAGCTCGATGGGATTTGGATTTTCTGAGATGCAGCATGTCCATTAATTCCGGGTTGGACATGGCTTTATACATCAGGCACTGATCGCCTCTGAGCAGGCGGTATGCCACTGAGTAGAGCTGGAGTTTCTTTAACCGGGCAGCATATGGCATCTGTTTGAGCCCTGTGAGCCTCTTGGTGAGGTACTTTTGGGGTCTTTCCAGTTGCTGTAGGTGTCTGGTAAGGTACATCCCAAAGGGGGCATTGTACTCAATTATGGGCCTGATGAGGGATGAGTAAAGAGGCACGATGACCTCCCCTGATCTAGATGTGAATCCCTTCATGATTAGGTGGGCTACATAAAATGTTTTTCTAACCACTTTGGCCACGTGGTTCTCAAATGAGAGATTGCTATCAACTTGGGTCCCCAGGTCCCTAATTACTTCTTCCGTACTTAATGGATTACCACCTATGTGGTAATTTGTGGGCACTTTGTTTTTGCCAAAGGAGATGACTATACACTTTTGGCATTTAGCTTGAGGCCATGGCTCTGGCACCAGTTGTCTGTTTCTATGAGGCCCTTTTGTAGGATGCTTGTGTTGGCTGGAGAGTTGATTATGGTGCCTAGTTTGCAGTCATCTGCAAACTTGGTCAGCCACAGTCCTTCCGTGTTGGCCTGTACCTCTGAGAAATATATACCGAACAAGAGAGGTCCCAGGACTGAGCCTTGTGGGATGCCACTTGTAACTGGTTTGGAGTCTGACATGGCTCCAGCAATTCTAACCATGTGGGTTCTGTCCTTGAGCCAGTTTGCAACCCATCTAGTGACATAGGGGTTTATATTTAAGCTGGTGAGCTTATCTATAATGCCCGAGTGGGGTATTGTATCGAAGGCTTTTGCGAGGTCCAGGTAGGCTGTGTGGACCACCTTCTTCTCGTCAATGGCACTGGTGACTGTTTCAAAGAAATTGACCAGGTTTAAGAGGCAGGATCTGCCCTTAGCAAAGCCGAACTGGGTAGGATCTAGTGTCTGTAGGTCCCCAATATCTTTATTTATGAGGTCCATGATGATCCTTTCCATAGCTTTGCAGACCAAGCTAGTCAGGCTTATGGGGCGATAGTTCCCAGGATCCGTTGAGGCACCACCTTTGTGGAGAGGGACCACTGTTGCTGTACGCCACTCTTTGGGTACATATCCTGTAGTAAGGCTGAGATTGAACAGTAGTTTTATGTTTGGGTTTAGCTCTTCTTGGAGTTCATGTAGGACGCAGCCTGGACACCATCTGGTCCCATTGATGCTGTGTTTTGCTTTGGAGAGGCGGCTCTTACCTGAGCATCTGAGATGTCAGGGGCAGCACTCTGCTGGGATAGATATTTGCCCTTTGGTGGGGGAGTTTGCGCTGAACCTGTCAGCTAGGATGTTGGCAATGTCTGTGGGTTCGGTGTAGTTTTTGTCATTTTGGACTAATTCTGAGCATATCTGGGAACTCCCACCCAGGTTCCTAACATAACTAAAGAAAGCCTTGTGATTATCCTTAGTGTCCTGTGCAATTTTTCTCTCGAAGCTGGCCTTAGATGATTTTATGAGTGCCCATAGTTTTTTGCTAATACTGATCAGAGATGCCTTCCCTTTTTGGGATTTTGGTCTATCATGTAGTAGCTTCTTCCTTCTATTGTATAGTTTGTTTATAGATGGGGTCCACCAGACAGGACGCCTGCCTTTGGAGGATTGGGTCTTGGTTTTATTTGGGATTGCATGATCCATGCATTCCTGAAGGTGTTCATAGAATGTGTTTATAAAGGAATCTGCGGTCTGGGCCGTATTTTCCACAGGCCTGGGGGCTTTGAAGGATTCCACTTCGGTTTTGAGGAGTGTGAAATTTGCTTTAGAGAAGTTTTTCACTGTGGTTTTCTGGGTAGGGGGTGAGGTCAGGATGTGAATATCCAGTGAGATTAGTTTATGGTCTAATCTTACCAGTGGGAGATACACTTCTGGTCTGGAGCATAGAGCCCCCATGTTGGTGATGATCAGGTCCAGTATGTTTTCCCCTCTTGTGGGAGTGGTAACAAGTTGTTCCATAGCATTTGAGTTTATAAATTCTAGGAACCTTTGGGCTAGGGTGTTGGAGCTAGAGTAATGCTCCCAGTCTATGTTTGGGTAGTTGAAGTTGCCCAGTATAATGGTGTTTGGAGAGACCTTCATATTTTCCAGTGTTCTCAGGAAGGCCGAGTAGGGTTCCTGGGTTTGGGAGGGTGGTCTGTAGCAGGCTATAAACTGGAAGGCAGTTTTACCCACTGTTAGTTGCACATGGATAGTCTCTGATGCCTCGTGCTGTGCCACCAACCTGGAGGTGTGGGTATCTTTGACGAATATTGATACTCCCCCTCCTTTTGTGGTTCGGTCCAAGTTTTGGGGCCGAAAAGCATGGTATGAGGTATAACCTGGTAGTGCTGGGGTGCTCTCGGGAGCCTTGAACCAGGTTTCTGTTACTGCACAGATATCGATGTTCTCCATGCTAAGGAGAGTTTCGAGTGTGTGCATCTTGAGGTTTAGACTTCTGGCGTTGAGTAGCATTACTCTTAGTTTCTTATCCCTTGTGATAAGATTTGGGCACAGGAGAATAATATGCTGATAAATATATGAAAAACAAAGCATAAGAGATTTGGGAGACATAAACTGAAAGGTGAATATTTAATATAACACACAGTGACTGAATCTATAGATTCATTACAGGACCTGGGTATATGGATAGATCCAGCTTTGAGTTTTTTTAATCATATCAACCAATTGGTTAATGAACATTATAGAACTATGGGTAGTATACAAATATTTATAAAGTCTAGGAAATCTGAAATGATGAAGTAATTGTAAGTTAATTACATTAGACCCAATATTGAGTATGAAATAACAACATGGAAGCCTTATAAGAAAACAAGCATGAGTAAACTGAAAAGAGTGCAGCAGAAATATACCAAGAGTATCTATGGATATGAAAATGTAAGTTATTATAAAAGACTAAAATATCTGAACTTGTACAGTGTCTCATTTAGACATTTAAGAGGAGACTTTATTTGGGTACATATAGCAAATTTAGAGACAACTATCGCTGGGAATGTTTGGGGTTATCAAAAAGTAGTAGAGAACCATCAGACAACCTATGTAGAAGATTGTATAGGAATGAGAAGTGTACTGATTGGTTCTTTGAGAGAGCAGCTGATGCATGGAACAGACTACCAAACTACAGTAAAGCAAACACTAGTTTACATATTTGTAAGAACAGCCTGGACACTTACTGTGGGTGGGGACAAATGTTTTGGTATATTGGCAGGAGAGAAGGGCATTAATGTCCATTCTTGAAATATTTCTATGTATGTATGTCTTTCTCAAACATGTCTTTCGATCACTCCTGAAGAATGTGCATCAGCTATATGTATTAGCTTGCCAGGTATGTATTGAATTTGAAGACCATAGTTTTATAAATATAGTAACATTCTCTGGGATCTTTCGGGAGTTTATGTAATGATTTATTTTTCATATATGCTTTATAATAGTTCATGACTTAATTCCAATATTATTTCTCTGTAGGTATAGTCATAACATGTCTGGTAAGATCTCCTACTCAAGCTGAGCATAGCCTTAAAATTTTGCCTAGGCCCTTGACCTATAAGATAGTATTTTTCCTTCCAATCCTAATTCTTGTTGATGTGCTTCTATCTATGAGGTGGTAGGCTGGACAAATCAGAGAGTAGTTGCTGTAGCAACCAGACACTTTAGCATGCCAAGGCTCTTTTCCTGGTCTGTTGACCAAAACCACTCTATGTTCATAGGTTCATAGATTAGTACTAAGCTAACTGCCCTTGCGAGCCATTTTAAGCCTAGCCAATTATCCCTTGTGAGAGTCAAACCCCGCACCTTGTGTTTGTAAGGCAAACACCTTAACCATTAGGCCACCCTCCCAACCTACCTCTAGAAGCTTCCTGGATAGCTCTGTAATATCTGATAAGTTAGGAATAATCCCTGATAGATATCATATTACCCTGAAGAAATGTATAAAAAAAATTTATAAGCAGGCTATTACATATTTCCATTTTTTTACTTTATCAGAACTGGGTTTAAGCCCATTTGATGAGAAAATGTAGGCCATGTTCAATTACACAGATTTGATATTTGCTTTTTCAGCTTTAAGACGTTTTGATGAATCCATCCAGTAGTTTTTTTTTTCCAGATGATAATGATTTTGAACATATTCCTGTTTTTCTCAGAAATCAGTATCTGGTAAGGTATATATTGGATGTGTACAATTAAGAACTAGATTCATCCGTGATAGATATCATATTACCCTGAAGAAATGCATAAAAGATTATTTATAAACAGGCTATTGCATATTTCCATTTTGTTACTTTATCAGAATTGGGTTTAAATCCATTTGATGAGAAAATGTAGGCCATGCTCAAGTACGCAGATTTCATATTTGCTTTTTCAGCTTTAAGACTTTTTGATGTATGCATCCAGTAGTTTTTTTTCTCCAGATGATAATGATTTTGAACATATTCCTGTTTTTTGGTACTCCACGATGCCATTGTCATCTGTAATATTTGCTACATTATCAAGCCTATGTTTGTGTGTGTGTGTGTGTGTGTGTGTGTGTGTGTGTGTGTGTGTGTGTGTGTGTGTGTGTGTGTATATATATATATATATATATATATATATATATATATATATATATATATATATATATATATATATATTGGCCTCAGTCTTATGGAACAGTTTCAAAACCTAGGAGATTCCAGATAGCAATCTCAGAAATCAGTATCTGAGATTCATCTAGCATAATGTGCCAGAATAATTTGTTAACATTAGGTACAGAAAAGCACATACTGTAACTTTAGACATAGTTGCTACATCTGTTGTCTGAAGTGGATAATGTTTCCTTTTGCTCCACTTATTGAAGTCTTGAGTTTCTATACCTATACCTTAACTTGCCTTGTTTGCACTACTGCTACCATACTGTTTACTCACTCACTTGATTCAGTTTGTTTCACTAAGATTCCCAAAGCTTCCAGGTATTATTTTTTTTCTCAGCTCTAGCGTTGAGTGTAACAGCACCTCTTCTTGCAGGATGAATTACATGTATGTTTTCAGGGATTTCTTAATAATATGAAACTCACCTTGCATCTGTTGTTGATGTTTAGTCATTTAGCTGATTTTGACTCTTTGTGACCTCAAGGACTTTAGCATATTAGGCCTGTCTACAACAGCTTCTTTGCATTCTTGGAAATTAATCTTCATTACTTTAATAATGCTGTCTATTCATATTCTTTTCCGCCTCCTATTATTTACCATGGTGTTTCCTAGCATCAGTGTCTTCTGTACTTAATCCTGTATTCACATTATGTGGCCAAAGTATTTGAGTTTTAGATTTAATGTCAGATCTTCCAGTAAACAGTCTGGATCTATTTCCTTAAGTACTGACTGATCTTGCAGTCAAGAGAATTCTCAAATGTTTTTGCTAAAAGATCAGTTCAAAGAACATCACTTTTCTGGTGCACAGACTTACTTATAATACAGCTCTCACAGACATATGTCATTCCTAAAGAAAGTATTGCTTTGGCTATGTGGAACTGTGCTGATAATGTGATGTCTTTGCTCTGTAAAATTTTATCCAGATTTGGCATAGCTTTTCTTCCGAAGCAAGTATCTTTTCATTTCATGACTGTAGTCATCACCTGAGGCCAGGAAAATAAAATTGGTCACCACTTCCACATCTTCTCCTTCTTTTTACAAATTACTGAAAGGGCAAGATGACATCATCTTATTTTTTACATTGAGCAGCACACTGCCTTTTGTGCTTTCTATTTTTCACCCTCGTCAACAAACTTTACAACCGTCTCCACTTTTACTCATCGGAGTGATATTATCAGAATATTTGAAGTTGCCAACAAGCCTCCAGGCATTTTTCCAGCATCTGATAAATCTAGCCAGGCATTTCACAAGAAATAGTCAGAGTACTAATTAAATAAGTAGGGTGACAACATTTAGTCTTATCACTCTCCTTTTCCAGAGTTGTCATCTTGAACCATTCATTTAGCCCATATTCAGGTCTAACTGCTGCTTCTGGTTCTGTAAACAGATTCCTCACGAGGTAAGTAAAATGATTGTCCATTCCCATTTGTCTGTGAGCATGACACAGTTTGTTAAGGTCCACACTGCCTATTTGTCTCTAATATTATACTATGACACTGTACTTCACTTTTTATAGTCTTGTAAAATGACACTCCACAAAGCCCACAAACTGCTTTTATTGCCTACTTGTTTATTACCAAGTGTTATCTTGCTTGCTATGTCATTGCTAGCATTTAATGTGTGCAACAGATTTGTTTCATTTTGTTCTACTTCTAACTCTTTGGTGATAACTTAAAGATAACTATTAGAAAGTTTACCTGCTCAGCACACATCAGTAACTTTTTTGAAGTGTCAGTTCAGCTTCCCTAAACAGTTTGCCTCTAACTCGATCATTTCTGATTCCACACACAATTCCATCCCTCATTAAAAATATTACTTAAATTACAAATATCACAGTCCTGCTTTCTGTGTTTAGCACCAGTCACATATTTATTGAATTGACTTCTGGACCACTTGGTATCAAGTGAAAATGAATGCCTAAGTATGCTAAATTCTTCTTTGGCTTGTAGTATGTTTTAAACTTACCTTGTAATGTAGATATCTTTCATAGGTCTCAAAGTGTAGGATTTGATTGCTTCTTCAGTGGTGGCACAAAGGAATATTGCACACTCTATGCATTCTGGTTTAGAGGCTATTCCAGCAGCAGTGAGACACAACATTGACTCCACATTTTCAGTTTTCAGAAAGTTTCATGCAAGTTTAAATCTGTATCCTATGCCAGATGGATCTTATTTTTTCTTGATCCTTTAAGCAATCACTCAGTCATCAGCTCAGCTTACCTTTAGTACTTTTCTGTCATACTCCAGTTCATGTGTGTTAGTGTGTGTGTGTGTGTGTGTGTGCGTGTGTGCGTGTGTGTGTGTGTGTGTGTGTGTGTGTGTGTGTGTGTAAGTGAATAATATGTTAGGATGTAGTTTGCTAATTTTCTACCACACTAGCTGCATCTTTGTAGCAATGTGAACTTGGGTTTAAGTAAAACATGAAGTAATACGTTTATCTGGTACTGCTGCACACCTCCTACTGCAATGCCTTCCCTGGTAAGGTCAGACCACAAAATGGTCTCCTTTGAAGTAAAAATAAAACCTGGACCAACAGCTAAACCGGAAATATTTAGGAACTATTCTAAGGCTAACTTCCTGCTATTAGGGCAGCATTTGGAACCCTATTTCTGTACATGTTTTATGCAGTTTTTACTTTTGTGTTTAGTTTTATGGTTAACAAATAGAACGTGCTGGAGGGACAGATTCATCACCCAGAGACTCCTATTATGCCTATAATGTTTTGAACCTGCTTATTTATTGTAGCTTAGTTCTACCATTTTTACAGCAGCTCTCTATGTTGTGGTTGTGGATACTGTATAGCTAGTCTATCTTTCTGTATTTAAGTCCAGTCAGTTTGTGATGCTTGAAAAATAAAAAAAAATAGATACATTTTCTGTGGTGTGGTCAGAGTATAGATAAAGGGACATTCGGAAATAAACTGCTTGGTGTGTTATGAAAATAGCTAGGTTAGAGGGGACACTCAGGAAGAAGGCAATTTAGTTCATGTGACTTTACCAGCAGGAAAGTAATGCATTCTAAGGGGGTGCCATATTTGTCAGCATGGAAGGAGACGGTCAATAGACCATACTGCTTTGCCAGGGATGGTCTGCGCCTCTCCCCTCTAGGCTTTCGAATATTAGCTAAAATATTGTCTTCCCCCATAGTGCATTTTTTAGGCAATGCCAAACTGAAAGTACTTCTGACATAGCAAATCAAAACCAAGAAAATCTAAAGGTATTACTGCTCAATGCTAGGAGCCTAAACAAAAAACTCCACTCCTGGAAGCTCATTATACCCTAGAGAATGCTGATGTGTCTGCGGTCACTGAGACATGGTTTAAAGCCATGGAGAGCACACCAACAGTGCAAGGTTATAATGCCTTCCACACATTTAGACCAGCTACTTCACAGGCAGGGACTGAAAGTGGATGTGTCTCTGTTTACATCAAAAATAAATATACTTCAAGGCTGGTCAAACAGGACAATGCACTTGAGCTGCTCCATGTTCAAATCACCATAGGTAAAATTCAATACCACCTCCTCGCAAGCTATAGGTCTCCCCACTATGACCCAGGAAAGCCATACCATGTATTTAAACAAATTAGAAACACTAAACATCCATCCCAATACCATATTCATGGGTGACTTTAATTACCTCACTATTAACTGGGAATCCTATACGACACCAAACATAAATGCACAGAGATTCCTGGATTTTGTAAACACAAACTCCCTGGACCAGATAGTCAATACACCAACCAGGGGTGCAACCATAATGGATCTGGTCCTCATAAATATGGGAGACTGCTGTGCACACCTCCTACTGCAATGCCTTCCCTGGTAAGGTCAGACCACAAAATGGTCTCCTTTGAAGTAAAAATAAAACCTGAACCAACAGCTAAACTGGAAATATTTAGGAACTATTCTAAGGCTAACTTCCTGCTATTAAGTGAGAACCTGGCAAAATTTCAAGCCTCCATAAACCCTGAGAACACAGAAACCCTGTACAAGCACATTAATTGCTGCATAGAAGCAGCTGTACCCACCTGGAAGAAGTACAGAACTTACTCAAAAAACAAACCACCCTGGTGGAATCACAAAATCAATCGGATGTATAACAGGAGGAAGAAAATCATGGCAAAAATTAGGAGGCGCAGCACCCAGCAGTATAAAAGGACTCCTACCAAACTAAGCAAACAAAACAGAGGACAAATAAAGTCTACCGAAGCCAAATGTTAGGTAAGTTTGGCCTCCCAGGCCAAAGACAACCACAAAGCATTCTTTAACTATGTCTGTAACCTCAAAGGCAATACACAATTGTGTGCAGAGTTCATTGCAAATGGAGCCACCTATACTGAGCTAGAAGATATAGTAAACCTCCTGATGGATAAATTCAGCTCCAACTTTACTCCTCTCTTCCCCTCAACCTTCCTTCGGAAAATATCATCAAATATAACCCCCCCCCCACTATCACTAGGGAACAGGTCCTTAATGTTCTCTCTAAGATCAAGAACACTGCATCAAACGGCCCAGACAATATCCCAGGATGTTTTCTAAATAGCATGAAACATGATCTATCAGGGCCTCTGGAATTACTATTTAACTGTAGCCTCCAAATAGGCTTCATGCCTCATGAATGGCGAAAGGCAACAATCATCCCTCTGCACAAAGGTGGACCATCTACGGACCCTGGAAACTACAGACCCATAGGTCTCACTAGCCTTATATGTAAAGCCATAGAAAGAATTGTCATGGAGATGATTAATAGAGATATAGTAAACCTCCAGACACTGGACCCAACCCAGTTTGGTTTTGTCAAGGGCAGATCATGCCTACTCAACCTGGTGGACTACTTTGAGTAGGTCCACAAAGCAATGGATGAGAGCAAAATCATTCACACTGCCTACCTTGACCTGGCCAAAGCATTTGACACAATACCCAACTTGGGCATTGTTGACAAACTCAGGAGGTTAGGTACAAACCCGTATGTCACCCAGTGGATAGCCAGCTGGCCTACAGACAGGACCCAGGAAGTTAGAATTGGGGAGTCCACCTCTACAAAGAGGCCTATCACAAGTGGAGTCCCTCAGGGATCAGTCCTTGGACTATTCCTTTTTGGCATTTACTTCTCAGAAGACACAAAAGTTCTCCAGGAGGGGCTGACACAGACAAACAACTGGTATCAGAGCCATAGACTAAAACTAAATGCCAAGAAATGCATAATAGTATCCTTTAGGATGTCATCCATCCTTAGTAACTACCACACTGACAACACAACCCTTAAAGTTGATCCAGAAGTCAGAGACTTGGGAACAAACACAGATAGTTATCTAGCCCTTGACCATCACGTGTCTACAGTGGTGAAGAAATCATTCTATGTTGCGGAACTTATAAACAAAGGTATGGCATCTAAGTCCAAGGAAGTCAGTGTTTCACTGTATTTCACATTCACCAGACCTATAATTGAGTACAATGCCTGCTTTGGTATGTACCTAACCAGGTATATCCAACAACTAGAATGTCCACAGAGGTTCCTCACTAAAATAATGCAGGGCATAAGGAATATGTCTATGCAGACTGCCTCAAGGCCCTATCCCTATTTTCTGTCTCCTACAGGCTTTTCAGGGGAGATCTATGCCTGGCATACAGGGTATTGTCAGACCCCACTCTGATGGATCTCCTGAATATCCACAAAGCAAACATTACCAGAAATATCAATTCTAAAGGCTTAAACCTTGCCTGTGTTATAAATAGGACCTGCTGGAGAGATAGGTATGTATCCCAGAGACTACCCCGTCTATGGAACAGGCTCCCCATCCATGTGAAGCAGAGTTCCTCCCTAACCCAATTCAAGTGCAACTTGGACAATTGGATGGGAAAATGGAAATTCATCCCTGGTTTGGCATCTATGACTCTAATGCAAACAGGTAAATTGTAAATGGTTCATCTCCCAGGCCCATGCTTACACTTATTCAGGATATCAGAACTTGTCAGAAATTTGGGATGCATGGCTAGGCATAAAAAGGCCCTTGTGGTCATTAGCCTAGTAAACACCTATGAACCTATAATATGTATCAGATGCAAATGACTGGATAATGCCATGCAAATTTGTATCAGCATACTAATGAGAGCCATACATATGCAAATACTAAAATAAAAATTAGCATGATGAGTTGAGGCCATCATTTTTTCTGAACACCACCAATGTTCTGGTGAACAGGTGTACTGCTCACAGTAAGATGCAAGGGGCAGCATCTGCTGCAGCTCATCAACATGTGTTAGTGGTCACTTTGGGAGAAAGCATCTGTGATGTTGTGTACCAACCCTCTCCTTTTCACAGAAGGATCTACCGCTGACTGACAGTCAATCACTACCATGTGGACAGAGACACCATAGGGAAGCTAGTAAAAATGTTTAATCCTCACATGGAATCCAGGAGAATGTGTAAACTGTCTATCTCATTGGACATAAAGGTTTGCATAACTTTAACCATCCTTGCTCTTGGGACCTTTCAGCATCTGACATAGGATACATTAGGAGTTTCACAGGTATCAGTGTCAGGAATCCAACACCATTTCCTTGATTATGAAGCATGTAGAGATGCGTGCCTGTATAGCATTAGAGAAAACTATCACTATATGGGCATTTTACAACATAACCCATTTTCCAGAGATTGTGGGGGCAATTGACTGTACCTTCATTGCCATCAAGCACCACCTGCCCACCATGGCAACAAGCATAACAAGTAGAAGGGCTTTCACTCCATCAATTGCCAGGTGGTCTACAGTGTACAGGGTACATAAAACATGTGTGTGTGTGTGTGTGTGTGTGTGTGTGTGTGTGTGTGTGTGTGTGTGTGTGTGCCATTCAGCCAGTTCTCATGATTCCCACATTTGGCATGTATGCAACCTATACCAACATTTTTTGAAGGCTGACATTCCACAAAGTCATTTAGATGTTTGGTACACATACACTGCCATCCACAGATTGCCTGGTTCTGTGAACATAGTAGCATACCACTCATAAATGTGTGCACTGTTGTGTGTTGCAGTGATGAAGGATACACAGATACTCTGGTTCTGTGAACATGGTAGTAGACAATCATAAATGCATGCACCATTGTGCTTTGCAGTGGTGCACAATACACCTTGGAACTGTGGGTGATGAGCTCCATCCAAAGCTCCAAGATTATGGTGACAATTAAGTATAACGCCTAATTGTTGCAGACATGTAATATAATTGAAAGTGTGTTCAGACTGCTGAAGGCCTGATTCTGCTGCATAGATGCATGTGGCGACCTGCAGTAAAATGTATGTGGTGTGTCTCATGTTACATAATATAGTCCCATGCAAACAGCTACAAAATGGGGACACCATAGCACTGCCTGACATACCTGTGAAACTTGCATAGGAGGAGGCAGGTGAGGCATTTGAGGAGCTGGCTGTGGCAGGACCCCATGAGAGGCATACACAAGCACAATACATTGTGGCAGTAACAAATAGATGGCATCTGGTCCACAGCTATTGACCATGAAAAGACAAGCACGGAATAAACCAGATGCATTAAATATCACACCCAGTCTATGCATTATAGTTCACTGAATGGCATTACTATGCATCACACATTACCACACACACCCACACACACACACACACACACACACACACACACACACACACACACACACACACACACACACACACACACACATGGTCAACACCATTTGCTCAGGTGGGTGTGGCGGACTGTCAAGGAAAAGCAAGACTAGCATAGGTGGAAGGGCCATCAGTTGTTGATGCATTAGCTGCATACACAGCAAGGAGGTTTGGGAGTTTGGGAAGTCAGGGGATCACATCCTTCAGCAATGGGCTGGAGCTTCCATGGGTAAAATGTTGGCTGAGTGTAACACAGCACTCCCCCCATGTGGCTATTGGAAGTAGCACATACAAGACAGCATGTGCAGGAAACTCACCATCCCCCCTAATGTTACAATATAATTTTTTTTTCATCCAGTAACTTTTATCTTCAAGATTCCTCCATGTCCAATAAACCTATCCACCTTCTCTCTAAGGGCTGAACTTATAGATTCTCCTTACAGTCAGGGGAGGAGTTTCGGATGTCCTGCTGTCATACATGGGGTCTGGGGATTTTTGCTTGCCAATTTCCCTTTCTTTACATGCCTAGAATATGCTACAACTGGCTGAATATGAGAAACTATGGTGTGCTCTGCACTTAGCCCCTAAGGATATGCACTGAACTGTCTATCCCAGCCACCAGACTGCCATCCATTCTTCTTGCTAACAGCTTTCACCAGAATATCACTGGAGAGACAACAGCATGTACCCTACCCTCCAAGACAGGAACGCCCCATCCTCCCAGTCATGTCCGTGAAATGCCAAAACCAATAACTTAATCCGGATTGCCTGGGTAATATTCAGGGCTTTATCCCTATATGCCACCAGAGTGGCTAGGTTTTACAATAGAATGCTGATGTCCACAGCCTCATGAATCGGCAAAGATATTTTTTGCACATGTTAGGGCTTCGGTGGAGAATGATGAAGCTGAACTGTGGGCCTCTGAATGGCTTGTCTCATGGCATATGCCACAGTGGTGACAGAAGAGCAATGGCTACATCCATATGAGGGCACACACTCTCAGTTGGAGACAGCCATGGACAGTGTAGAGAGTGAACCCAACTCAAAAGTTTGGGTGCTTTGTGCATAGGCCTATCATGCAACTGTGTAATGTGCACTCATCCCTTAATATGGACACAATGACCATTTGCCCACATCCACATTGATATGCCAATGGATGCCACTTGGGCCACCAGTGCCCTCAACATGAATGCCTGTCCCAGGACCCTAGGCACCATGCCACTCTGTACGTGTTGCAGGATATTGCACAGGCCTTGCACTCATTGTACTTCCTCATGCAGGCCAATCAGCAAACTGATCATTTCTAACATAGCCTCACTAGTAGCTGTCTATGCCTGGATCACTAACCTGCACATTTACTGATTGATTCCAAGGGTGATACCCAATCTTGAAAAGCTGGGTATCATGGAGGTGATTACCACTCCCATACTTCTACCCATGGTAGATCTACCCACTTAGAGGCAGTGCAGCTTTCTGATTTTGCCTGTTGTGATAATACCTGTGTAGCAAAAGTGAGAGTGACATAGACTGTTTTACCTTTGATGAACACAAGTGATACTTCAGGTTCATCTTGTACCTCCATCATCGTCTCAGCTGTGGATGATGTGGGTATGCCCTCCACTCTTAACACTGCAGACCCTTGTCACTTTGTCATTTGACTGTGCAATGTGCATGATGCCATCATCATCAGCCACCAGTGACCCGTTACATCAGACTTGTTCCCTCCTGCTTTGCTGGACCCTCACCACAAGTAACCTGTGAAATCATACAAATAACATACCTGTGGTAATACTGGATCATATTTGTGACGCCCATTACTATGTGGCACATATAGTCTTACATGCCAACCACTATGTGGAACATATAATGCTATATATCAATTATATACATAGCCTATGGACACAAACATACCTTATTTGTGACTTCCACCACTATGTGGCACACACAGTGCTACATGCTAATTATATACGTATCCTATAGGCACATACATACCTTGAGGTGTAGCCTATTCTGGCAACAGCTCTAAATCACTGGATGATATAAATGTATATACATTTGTCTGAGTAAATCATTCACAGGTATAAGTCCTACAGGCATAGCATGGGCTATGACTCACCTGGTGCATCCTGCAAACAAACTGTGCAGTCATCACACTTGTCCTTTTTTATATCCAATTCACCAGCTGGCATGAGAGTTTTTTCACTTTCATTTTTGAGGGCCACCAGGAATTTTTTGATCTCTGTATTATGCTTATATGCCAGTGGCCACCCCAGTGGTAAATTCATCTTTGGAAATTCCCTGTGTTGTAGTCTAGATGTGCAGTAACATACACATGGTCCTGTGATGCATCTGTGATATTTTCCTAATATGGCTGCCTACTGCATTGATGTTCTGCTCTAGATCCTGCAGCAGCTGCTCACAGAAGGGCCTGTTTGCTTTATGCTTCTGAAGAATATGCATAATGTGTGTGCATAGGGGCTGGAGTAGTACCACTGTCTCCTGTGTTGTAAACATTTCCAGAAGTTGCTGTTTTTACATTTCCATGGCAGGACATATAACCCTATGGGTTATATAAGTGGATCAGTGTTGTTGTGCATGCATGCCCATGCCAGCCAACAACTGACTCTGTATTGTCCACAATACAATTTAAAGTGGCCACAGCCCTATATGCTGCTATAATGCAACTGTATTGACAATGTGTTATAGTGTGGCAGCTGTGGGTATGTTAGCTATTGCTTGCTGTCTATCAGACACAGGCAGATAGCATAGCTTGTGACTGGTCTACTGCAGGCCCAATATCTCCCCTGTAGCATATGTTGTCTGTGTACATGGTCAGAATATTACAGTGTTGTGACAATTATACAGCAAAAGAGTGACTGAGTTTAACTGTATTCCATGTGTCCAGTCAGGTTAGAATTGTCCTCCATCCCCTTTTTGCCCTGTCAGACTGAACCCCACCTGCAACTTGTCCTGCCTGACCCCTGTCCAATGTCTGGTTAAATCCTCACCCCAACAAACAGCAGGACTACATCCTGTCTCCCGCTCCACCACTGCTCTCTATCATATTGAGTCCTCCATCCTGTGAGTTGCCTGTCATATCTTGTGCAGTATTATCCCATACACTTCACTGCTCTTTTACAGTGTCTGTTGCTTCCATGGACTCTTGTGTGGTCACTGCACTCTTGAGGTCTACTTCCAGTTGTCCTGTCTGTTGTCAGATTCTCTGGGTGTCAGCGCAATCTGATCTCTAGTATGTTCTGATTTTCTGAGTAGCCCACCATAACACAGTCTCCTACAAAATGATGACCATGGCTTTATAGTTCTAAAATTTGTGCTATGGCATGGTTATTATGCTAATGAGGTTATGTAACATGACTGCACCTATAACATTATATGTTATAACACTAGTGCACTGTAAAAGACCCTTAACTGCTTGTTCAAGGGTTGGGTGGTCACTTAGGGTGTGTGCAAATGTGTAGCCTGACATTTCTACGGTCAGTTTGCTTCTTACTACTTAGCGGCTCGTGCTATTGGACTGTAGGACTGCAGCCCTCCCAGCTGTGCAGCCCCCCAGCTGTAAAAAAGTAAAATAAAACAAAAAATAAAATAAAATAAAAGAGAAAAATAAAAAATGCGAGTCCCGGAACATCACGCATGCGCACTCACGGCATTTGGACTGCTGGTGAACCAGTCTGGAGCATGCACTCAGAATCCAGACTGTCTCTACCAGCAGTCCAGAGTATGAAGACAACATTCAACTCCAAATTTTCCCAGCAGTCTATGCAGTTACAACTGCATAGACTGGAAGGGGATTGGACTGCAACCTCCACAGGCAGGAAGGAAGGGATTTAGCGCGGGCTTTACTCAGCGTGGAAAGGAAGGGATTTACAACAGAACAGGAATTACTCAGCGCAGAAAGGACTTTGCTTTACAGCAGATTTGGCTCAGGTAGTGTGTGTGTGTGTGGGTGTGTGTTTGGGTGTGTGTGTGTGTGTGTGTGTGTGTGTGTGTGTGTGTGTGTGTGTGTAATGCCCCAGTTGCTCCATGGTGGTGGGTAGAGAATAAGGCTTGAACCCTGTACCTTGGGGCCGAGTGGCAAGAGCCTGAATTCCCTATCCACCATCATTTATAAAAAAGTGCAGATTTTTGCCTCATATTTGTTCTGTTCCTCATAAAATCTGTGTTTTTTGTATTTTTGTTTCTTAGCATAGTCAGTGGTGCAGTGTTGCCTGACAGCTACAGGTTGTCTGGTTTGATTCTTGGCTGCAGTGTCTTCTGTGTGGAGTCTGCATGTCCTCCCTGTGTTTGTGTGGGTTTGCTCTGGATGCCCTCCCATCTTACAAAGACATGTGTCTGGAGTGTTTCTGCTGAAAACTGGCTTTTGTTCCAAGTCAGACTTTCCTGGTTAACAAATGTTAAATAAATAAAAAATGACAAGCATTTGAATTTCAGACTTCATGTTCTTCAGAAAGTACATGGTAACACAAAACCTATTATTATAGCAATTTTCTAAGTTTATAAAATGGATATTTGAAATTTGTCCCTATTTTTAGGACTGTATTCCCACATTATTGGTGTCATCCAGGTTTTTTGTGCCAAGGTTGAGAGCTATGGTGAGAACTGAATTCACTGAATATGTTTGGGGGCTATATTCCCCCATTACTGGCTTTGTTCAGGTGTTTTGTTCTAAGATGTTGAAAGCGATGGTGAGAACTGAATTCACTAAATGGTAGCCATTTAAGTTTCAGTCTTCCTCTCTTTCATAAAACAGATGATTTGGCATAGTGGTATGTTGCTCTGACTATTTTTCACAGGGTCCTGGGTTCAGTACTTGGCAGTGAAATGTATGGTGGTAACACAGCATTTTATTCTAGCAACTTTCCAACATTATATAAGCAATGTTTAAAATGTGTCCCTGTTTTTTGGTCCTTTGCCCTCCCCCCTAAATTTTGGCTTTTTCCAGATTTCTTGTGGTGCAAAGTTCAGAGATACAGCTGAGTGTCAAGTAGATTTTACAAGAAGCTGAGAGCTGCAGGGGAACAAATGTTTAGTGTTGCTTATGCTGAATGTACTTGCATTGTTAATAGCATAACAGGTAGTGTACTTGCTTTTGACGCAGAAGGCTGTGGGTTCTACTCCCACAGTAGGTAGATACAATGATGATGCTGTACTGTATTGTAAAGGGGGTGGGTGCTGCAGTCCTTTTTGGTGAAGATACCTAGTAACTATATAAAGCTGTTATCAGTTTGCCATCCATTCCCTATTGCAATATTACTAGCTTACGTTTTTTTAATGCAACATAGGCAATTTATTCCTCAAGGGCAATAGACACTTTATTTGTAGATGAAACAATGAAATATAAAGTTGTTTGCTAGCAGCAACCTCTTCATTAGTTACAGATTTCTTTAATGTGGAATTATTTAGATGACTTTTACTTCTTCAGAGATTTTACATATTTACTGATACTGGAGGACTGTAGAAGTTTGAGTAGACTTTTATGATAGAAATGTTCTGAATTGGGCAGTTTTGTCATTATTTGGTGCATGCATTTTGTTTCATTGTTTACTGGAAAAATGTTCAAAACAAATTTAAAATGCCCTCTAACAACTGTACTATGTTGTACAAGGAATGTAATTTAATACAATCAGGAAGGTATATCAAAGAGCACGTGTATGTTTCATGTGCAAGGGGCCTATGATTTGAAAACAACCCAAAGTTAATCTTTATCTGCCACTGGCAAAATGTATTTTCTTTGAATGTGGCTTTCAATGCTGTTTCAGTGAATGTGAGTTTCAAGGGCAGATAAGTTTTAATGCTAATAAGTCTGTTTTCATTGTGAGATTGCATCGCTTTGTTTAGCAGATGTTTTAGTGTTTGTACTGTAAAATGCAAAATAAAACTTTCAAATGAAGTCCAAATCATCATAGAAGTAAAGCAGTATGCACATTAGTGTTTATGGTAAATGGGGTGAAATAGTCAAGTAATGGTTCATTGGAATGGCTGTAGGGGGGAGACTCCAATCGACCATGATTTTGTGAGGGGGAAGGGTGGCAAACTCAAAGACAGCCCCGGCTGAACTATACCTCTCAACTGTCCAGATTTTCACAGAATGAATAGATTTTTGCTTCTTATTTTTGGTTTGTTCCTCATAAAATGTACGGTTTTCTGGCAAATAATTTAGAAATTAAGTCACTAAATAATGACAGACACTGAGTTTCAGACTTCATAACCTTCAGAAAAATGCATGCTAAAGCAAGACCTGTTATTCTTTCAACTGTTTCAGTTTATACAACTATTTTTAGTACTGTTTATATGTTCCCTCAGTATATTTAGTACTGTTTATATGTTCCCCCAGTATATTTGGCCTTGTCCAGATTTCCTGCGTTAACAGGTTGAGAGGTACATGCAAATACATTGCTTTATAGAATTAGGCATATCCAAACCTCTCAAATGTCCCCAATTTTGGCTCAAAATGTTGCTCTTCCCCTAATAATCCCACTGCAAAATGGCAATTTTGGAAGAAAACGTGGAGGGTTTACAATTAAGAAATAACTGTAATAATCAGAGTTATAGATTACTTTTATTTCAGAAATACATGTAGATTATTTTATTTTGTCAGCTGCTCAAGTTAGCAGTACTAATATTAAAAAAGTGTCCCTTCTTTGACAGGTTCCCAGCTGTATTGTGTGGCTATTTTATATTTTTGCATCACATTTTTGGTCCATTTTTTCATAAAATTGTGTTTTTTTGGCAAATTAGTGGCAAATCATTAAAGACTGAAGTTAGAAAATAATGACAGACATTTGAGTTTCGGATTTCATACCCTTCAGAAAATTCATACTAACGCAAGACCTACTATTCTATCATCTTTCTAAGTTTATAAGAGCAATATTTAAAAAGTGTCCTTATTTTTGGGCCTTTGTCCCACTTCTATGTATAGCTTTGTCCAGATTTCTTGCTCTGAGGTTGAGAGGTATGACAAATGTGTCAGGGCCATCACAGTCAGCCTGAGACATTTCAAATTGTGACATACTTGTTGCACCCCACTCCCCCATGTAGTGACTCTGAATGTGTCCAAGCAAGGCAATGAGCAGTTATGCAGTGTAAATGTGCAGAGTATCCCCCCATCCAAGGTAGACACAAGTACTACTTTTATTCTGTTCTTGATTTTGCAGAATGTTCTGGCTTCCGTCATATTTTTATACTGTTGATTTATGCTTATTAAGACAGCTGCAGTGGTGCAGCGGTAGCATTGTTGCCTCTGAGCAAAAGGTTCTTCCGTTCGATTCTCGGCTGGAGTGCCTTCTGTGTGGAGTCTGCATGTCCTCCCTGCAGTCGAGTGGAGTTTGAAAGACATGCGTAGAATGGGTGTGCCTTCGTTGAAGGTTGGGCATCGAGCTGGCACCTCAGGACCCGTAAAAAAATCTACTGCCAATCATTAGCGGACCGGAGTTCCACTGTGGTGACCCCTAACCGGGAAAAGCCGAAAGAAGAACAACAACATTACTCAGAAAGTGTCTGTTGCTCTGTGTTTAAGTAGCAATGCTTTATTGACCATCAGGTAAGCTTGTCTGAGATTGTAAGATGCAAGTAAGCTTTAATAAGCATACTGTTAAAGAATTGCCAACATTGAAAGCCTTTCTGTTGTTGCCATGCAGAGAATACTTACATAACTAGATAATGTATAAGCCTTGGGTATTGAAATGCATATGACAGTATTTGTAATAAAGGACAGGATTACATTATTTTAAGAAGCTCATTATATTTGTTGGAGACTTGCAGTCATCTTTGCAGGCTTTACCTGTAAACCAAACAGAATGCCAATATATCATGTGTGGTCCATTACCTGTACAATAATCCTTTAAGCAATGTATCTTGAGCTTGTTTCTGATTTGCATTTCATTTTTTACTTTGATCAAGTTTTCCCCATGAAACAAGTAGATAGTTGTTGTCAGGCAGCAGGTCTTTTTTTGGATAAGAAACATTTTTACAGGTGGAGGTATCACAGAGATTGCTACTTTCAGCATGTTACTTGGTACTATAATAAAGCTGAATATAAATTATAATTAGAATTGCAGTGCAAGGAGAAGTGGTTTGAGTGGAGTGCTGCTTGTTTTTCTTATACTTGATTTTGATTGTCATTCCGGTAATGTATTTAAAAAGTAATTTATTTTTTCATGCCTCACAACCTTTTTGTTTCCATCTAGGTATTAAGTAAGCTGTCGTGCAGTCAATGCATTGAAATATTTTTTTTCTTCTACACTTCATTTTGTCTTGATTGGACTCTCATAATGACGGTTTGTCACCAAGGGAGCATATTTAATTAAAGTTCCAGTTTTTGTGGTTTTTGAGCATAGCTTCTCCCCTTTCTAGTTGGTCACACACTTTCCCATTGGCCCCACCCATTCAGCTGTCTCCTGCAGCTCCACTTTGATTTGAAGTCACCAGCCGCCACTGCTACTTACCATGTGCATTGTGCTAATGTTGATGGACATCACACTACCGTGGTGCCTGCTATATGTGTCCATGCATGTCTGGCTACTATCTTCTCTCCTGGATTAGACGTAGAGAGTGGACATGGCCTGTGCAGGCACAGACTCTTTCAGGGAGTGTAAAATCTTTATGCTGCATAGAGACCATCCAGAACACCTGCTGAGGACTGAGGGCCTTCTTTATAAAACAGATATCTAACATCAGCTTTCCTGTGATGTGAATGATGCCACTGGCATCACCCACTCTGTTGGGCAGTGTGGGTACAATTGTAGTATGACCTCAGAAGGTACCATTCAGACCTACTCTGCCAGTGGAAAGAACTGGTTAGGGATATAGAGGCACTGTTTCACTGGAAGCAGTCTGTTTTTGTATTGTCACTGTTTACTAGGCCTAGCACCTCTAACTATAATTGTCTTTGGTTATGAGGGATATG
>NC_056728.1:941861985-941896985 GCF_019279795.1 Protopterus annectens | reverse complement strand
AATGACAGCATATTGTTCTGTATCACTGAGATCAGCCCTTCCCAAGTGACCTCCAACTCTGAGAACATCCTGGTTGTTGATTATTGGGTTTAGTTTATAAAGACAGCTACCTTTAGAAAGACTGAAACCCTTTGAAATGCTGTGGATTTCCTGAGACTACACCTCATGTTGAACACTTTGGATAATTGTTTGTGCTGCTTGAGAGACTTCATTGCTGGAGGGATGTTCTTTACATATGTGCCACCCATGACACGCTTTAGGATTGTTGTTTTTGTTTACAAATAGGTAAGCAACATGAATAAGTTGTGCAATGGCACGTACAACAGATGACCACCTGGAGAAAGGTTTAAAATGATGAGAACTCAGCCCCACTCTAGATTTCACACAAGTGGTAAGTGTAATGGTGGTAGGTCTGATTTCTTTGTCGGAATCAGGGTTTACCAGTTCAAAGTTGGAATCAACATGGTTTGTAATAACCTCTTGGAGAAGAAATCCTGGGGGAAATGTCCACAAAATGTCCTGAAAGGCAGATGCTGATACAGTACAGGTCCTACGATCAACAGGGTTGACCTCGGTAGGAAAGTAATGCAATTGGTTGGGAGTAGAAAACTTCCTAATACGTTTCACCCTATTACTGACATACACATAGAACTGTCTTATTTGGTTGTGTATGTATCCAAGGAATATTTTACTGTCTGTGTAGAAGTCAAAGGAGTGAATTTTCATGTCCATTTCAAAATTTATAATCTCAACAATTTCAACAGCTAACACTGCTGCACAAAGTTCGAGTCTTGGCACGGTATGAGCAGGTTTTGGAGTGAGTTTTGCCTTAACGAGGACAAATCTGACAGTCATTTTTCCATTTAATCCTATTACTCTGAGATAAGCCACAGCAGCTTTAGCTTCAATGGAAGCATCAGAGAAGTAAGGATGTATCAGTGTGGTATTTGAAGTTTCTCCAAGGCATTCAGGGAATCCTTCCATGTTTCCCATCTTCGTTGTTTTTCTCTGGGGAGAGGCATATCCCAAGCCACATTTTCAAAAGTGAACTGTCATAATAGTATCTTGCCCTGAATGGTAATGGGTCCTATGAAGCCCAGTGGATCTTAGATGCTGTTTACTACAGACAGAACTCCATGTTTGGTGAAGGGCTTGTCACAAGCTGACATTTGAAATATGAATGAGTCTTGCTTGACATTCCAAAGCAGCCCGAGGCTGTGTTGCATGAGGGCAATATTAGACCCTAGTTCAAAGTTCCTTAGACTGTCAGCATGGTCCTTAGAATGAAAGGCACCGTTTACCTTGACACTGTTGGAGACTATCTTCTGAAGTCTGAGATTAGATACAGCCAGCATATCTTGAGTTCTGGCAAGGAGATCACTTTTTCCTCTGTGGGAAAAGATTTAAGCCCATCATCTACATAATTGTTTCTGTCAACAAACTGACATGCATCAGACCCAAATTCCCTTTCACCTTCTTGGAAAGTTCTTCTAAATCTGTATATTGTGACTGCAGGAGATGGGCTGCTACCGAACATATGTACCTTCATCCGATAGTCTATGACCTTGTCGTTGACATCATCATTGCAGTACCACTGAAATCTGAGGTGGTTTCTGTTGTCTTCACGAACAATGAAACAATGGAACATTTGTTGGATGTCAGCCATTACCGCAATCAATTCCTGTTTGAAATGGATCAAGACCCCAATTAGGTTATTGTTCAGATTAGACCAGAGAGGAGAAGGTCATTAAGAGAAACACCTTCATGGTGAGCACTTGAGTCAAAGACCACTCTGATTTGGTCTGGCTTGCGAGGGTGATACACACCAAAACATAGAAGGTACCAACATTCTTCCCCTTCCTATAGGGGAGGAGCAGGTTCAGCATGATCTCTATCAAATTCCTTCTGCATGAAGTGCTTTTTCATAGCAGATTTCCTGTTTAGGGTGCATTCCAGTGAAATAAACAATGACTTTGAAAGCTGCTTATTGTTTGACAATTTCATTCTTGGGGTACAGAATGGTAAAGGTGCCAATCAGCTGTTGAAGTTGTCCTGATAGAATTCTTCACTCATAATTTTCAAGAATCCCTTTTCTTCCCTTGTGGCCACCAACTGATTGTCTTCACTAGTGGTATGCATAATGCCAAGGTTATCATCCCAGGAGTCTAAGCCATAGTTGTAGCTTTGGATGACTTGCTGTGGCTTACCATTACTGCATAATCTTTCTTTTACACAGTAGTGATGAGGACAGGGTTCAAAACAAGTATTGTGTCCATTTGGAAGAACATGCATCTTGAAGGAAGTAACCCTGTTAGGTCTCCTGACCTTACCTAAACAAATGTTACCTATGACAACCCAACCTAGGTCTAGGCATTGGGCATATGGAGCATTGTTTGGACCATTAATATATTCACTTACCTTGTGCACTCTCAGTATGTCTCTACTAAGCAGTATCAGGATTTCATCGTCTTTATCAAGGGGTGGTATTTGGCCAGATATGACCTTCAAGTGAGGGTGATGAGAAGCAGCTTCTGAGGTAGGGATCTCTTGCATGTTGGTTGGAATCTAGCTGCACTCGGGGAGAGTGGGCAGTGGAATTTCTTGGTTGCCATTGAGAGGAGCTACTATAAGACTGCTAGTGTTCCTGCCAGAGACTTCAGTAATGCCAGAACAAGTGCTCAGAATGTAAGGCAGGGCATCTCCTGTTATGTTGAGCAGGTCAAAGAACTCTGATCTGAATAGTGTACAGTCTTTACGGCTCTTTCAGGATGACCCTTGGGGTACATACGGACCAAGCATATTTATTTTGCATAAGATTTGTCATTGAGTCCTTCTCCACAGACTTCAGTACATGTGGTGGCAACTGGAGTAGGAGCCGCTGTTGTTCTACATTCTTCCTTCCTTGCTTTGCCTCAGGAGGGTTAACTGTGGATGGGGTAGAAGTATGTTGAAATGGATGACGTGCTTGTACATGATCATCACTATCACATTCTATGCACTCGATAATGACTTTACAGTCCTTAGCAACATGCCTGGTGGAAGCACAGCATTTAAAACATGCCCCAAATTTCTTAAGAAGTTCCTACCATTCTTGCAGAGCTTTTCTTCTGAAGCCAATACATTTTCTGAGTGGGTGAAGTTTGTTATGTATGGAACATTGGTGATTTGGGTTTTCAATTTTCTTGCTTTGATCACCTTTGTTAGGAACTGTAGAAGGTGTAGGTAAGACATCACTCTGCTTAACTGAGATGGGACCTCTGAAGTCTCTGTATGAGCTGTGCAAATTTATAGGTTTAGGAGAAGGTGGACCTGGAGCGTGGGCCTCTCTAAAGGAGAAACTTGGGTCATTCTTTGTCTCTGCAATTTTCCTGATGAATTCATAGAAGAAGGAAAATGGGTGGAAAGGAGTCTCTGTTTACTTCTTTGTACTTTGATCCAAATGTCCATTTTCCTTGGATATCATATGGGAGCTTTGAAACTTTTGGGTTAACCCCATGAGCAGTGTCCAGATAACTGTGGCCTGGAAGGTTATGTGTCTTCCTTGGCTAGCAGAGGTTTGGAAAGGAGGTCACTAAGCTCTTGAAACTTTAGATTGTCCTTGCCAGATCTCTTTGGGAAACTTTGCAGCCTCTTGAATAAAGCATCCTCAATGACTTCAGGGCTGCCAAAGCTATGTTTCAGTCTGCCCCAGGCAGTATTAAGACCCAGAGCCGAGTTAGCAATATGAACTGCCTTGAGACACTTAGTATATTCAGAGGAGCTGAGCCCAAGCCACCTGATAAGCAAATCTAGTTCTTCTGTAGCTGTAATGTCCAGATCACCAACTGTAGACTTAAAGGTGGATTTCCAGCCTCTGTAGTTCTTAGGTCTGTCGTCAAACCATGTGAGGCCAGTTTTGATAAGATCTTTGCAAAGCATATACCTTACAACCTGTGACACTTCTATGTCTTCAGACTTTAAGTGAGGAGCTGTTGGTTGAACAGTGTTGGTCACATTAACAGTGGCACCATTGCTGAACAACATTGGGACATACAGAGGTGCAAGGGCATCAAGCTGAGGAACTGGCTGAGAGTTCGTAAGTTCAGGAGCTTGCACTGGTGCAGAGGCTCGGTTGACAGGAGGTTAGTAACTACCTCCATAATAATATGGTAGGTTAGCTTGAGCAGGGCTAGGTGTGTCATACTGAGCTTGGTTGAGAGGTACTGCAGCAGTAGTCACTGGAAGTAATATTTCTGAGGAAGTGTCTCTGGCTTCAGGAGCATCGGATAAAATTGAATGCTTATTGCTTTGGTTGACCACATAGTCTGTAGTGTGTTTAAGATAACTCTGTTTTCGTTGGAACTATGCTGTCTCTGTCACTCCCACTAGCAGTTTGCTCTAGAACTCTTAACCTTGCCACAGCTGTGGCATGTTCAGAGTTTTTTCTAAGGCATTTATTTCAGCCCCTTTGCGAATAGCTTCCGCCTGCCTTTCTGCTTCTCTGTGGACAGCTTCTGCTTGTAACTGAGCCTTCCTTTCTGCAAAGGCTGCCTGAATCTTAGCAGCTTCTGCATTAGCACGGGCTTTTATAAGTTGCTCACTGAGAGTGGAAGATCTAGACTGTATAGACCTACTATATCTGGGAGAGTGTCTGGTAGATGCAGAGTGATGGGATCTGGATTCATGGAGTTGTGCAATTCTGACTTCAGCCTTAGTCCTTGTTTGTAATGCTAAACTGTCCCTGTCAAGATTAAGCTGATCAAACCTCTTCAGTTCTTCTTGTGCTCCCTCACTGTTATATCTTTGTAATAAATTTACATATTTTATGCATAATCTCTGACAGCTTTGATAGGTAGCAGTAAATTGCTTGAGTGCACCCTTTAATTGCAGTGCATCATAAACAGGTTGAGAGAGGGCAGACATACAGTTAACAGTGTTAGTCCATGGGTAAGCAAGACTGGATAACAGTTCTTCCCTGTCAGTCTCATAATTCTGTTTTGCCTTCCATGTAAGCTTAGAGATGCGATTTGCTCTTACACTTGGATGACAGATTTGATCGTGGTCTGCAAGAAATTCTGCATCTTGCTGTGTATCAGCCGCTGCTGAAAGTGTAGTGCTTTTCTGAGACATTGTGTTGGTAATAAAACAGTTAATGCTAAAGTCTTTTCTGAGACAGAGAAAAGTATCAAACGTATCAATTCTGAGCGAGCTGGGTTTGTGGGGCATTGGTTTGCAAGAAGCTAGGCAGTGCAGAAAATGTCACTTTCAGTTTCACAATCCTGCAAGCATGGCTCAGGGGAGAATAAAACAGTTTCTCTGAACATATATACAGTGAAATATTCAAAGAATTATAGCCAGCACATCGAGGGTAATATAAACCGACGTAATCTTTTATTAAATAGATAAAAGCAAGACAAACCGGTTTCGGCTGCTAAACCAAAGCCTTCTTCAGTGATGAATAGATAGATATATACAGTGCCCACAACAAATACATACATACATATATATAACACAAACCCTGCAAACAATCACGGCTGAATTGCTGACTCACCGAGGAATTATGCTGTGCAGAGAATATCTTGCTGGCATGTACAGGCCCCAAGTGAGCAAACAAATCCTTAGGACACAGGCCTACTCTCTAAACTTAAAAGGCATTACAAATCTTTCAATAGCTGCCCTGTGCTCTGGGACTGTTCTGAACTTCCATAACCTGCCAAATATATCCACACTTTGTAATTTATGATTAAGCAAGCTGTTTATGCAACAAAAAACTGTACAGGTACAGGATGCAAACGTATTCTTAAGTTGCACTTTCCCAAGTCCATCTACAGCACCCCACTGAATATTCCAAAGTGCTCAGTACATTACTTGACTGTTCTGCTTCCCCAGGCTGTGCCTAGCAAGTGAAATCTCCTAATCTGTAGCAAGATATGTTGAGAAGTTTACTCAGCACCACAAATAGTGTTAGCAGACAGTGACTCAATCGAAATGACACCGTTAAATAGTTTAATTTCCAAACTGTGTAGATCTTAATACAAGAAATCATTCCAAATAGGTGAAATAATGATGCTTTGACACACTCCAGCAATAGACGTGGTGCTGCAATGGAGTCTAACACACAACTGAAGAAAATGGGGGAGGAGGGTGGAGTTAGCTAACAGAGCTAGGCTACAGGAAAACAGCTAGGACAAAATACAAAGAAAGCAATTTTTTAGCTGAACAACAAATACACAAGCATGTGTAACATGACAGACGTAGACCCATATATATATATATATATATATATATATATATATATATATATATATATATATATATATGGATTCCATACACTTGGTCAAATTACACTTAGTCGAAAATGATTCCAGGCAGTTCACTTGACTGAAAGCTCACTTGACTGAAAGCTCACTTGGTCGAAGTTCATTTGGTCGAAAATGGAATATAGCCCCTGCCCCATTGCAGTGCAACCCTGAAGTGAGAATATTAAATAAGGGGTGTGTGGGGGCATAGCCCCCCACAATGGGTGGTGTGGGGGCTACGCCCCCACATAATTTTAATGTATTCACTGTTATAGGAAGGTATATCCATTAGAAATGCATTGATATATATATATATATATATATATATATATATATATATATATATATATATATATATATCTTTAGTAAAAACTATTGGCATAATGTGGGGGGCTATGCCCCCAACACCCCCCAATGTGGGGGGCTGTGACCACCACACCCCCCATTTAGCTGACTCTTGACAGGTGTGTTAGATCAACAGTCACTGGGTAAATGAATATTCCTCTTCTGCAGGATTGTGCAGTCTCAGGTATAGTAATATATAATTAGCAGGAAGTGTAGAGGGCACAGGGAGCCCCCCCCCCCGCAAAAACTCTTACATTTGGTTTACTTTACTCCAAGGTATTTTGTGCAGCATGCGCAGAATATGTCAATGTTTGGTGTTCTGACATAATAAAGGTGATATTTTGGATGTCTTAGCTGCTGGCCATTCTACCAGCTGCCCTAGAGCCATATACATATATATATATATATATATATATATATATATATATATATATATATATATATGTCAAATTTGTTAAAAAATTCAGGGAATATGTACAAAAGTATCACTTCTGCACAGAGCTGAATGCTGAAGAGTGTTTTTACTCTCTGTACCTTGTCATCATGCTTTATTTTAGTGCTTTTACATTAGTTTGTTAATGCATTTGCCCTTGGATTCAGTAACTCCTGCACAAAGTGTACACTAAGTGTACACCATTCTGATTGAACAAGCAATACAGGCATAACTCATACCTTCTCCCACCTGATTTTAGTTTTCCTAGGGATTCAAAAAGGTTACCACAAAGTGTAGACTACATGTACACAGTGTAATCTTTCTGAGTGATTAGAAAGCACAAAACATGTGGTAGGGATGTTCTTGAACACATATCGCACAGGCTTAGTGTTGGCTTTATTGAATCTGGCCCTAAAACATTTTTGGATTCCTTTTTCTTGTTAGCAAAGAGCTTGGCTCTGTAGAAGCACTCATTTTGTAGCGAGGCAGACGTTGAACAACGTTTAATACTCAAAGTACCATTCAAACCCTATTATCTTATTTTGCTGTAAAGTTTTTCTTTTCTTTTTTTCTTTGTTAGCCTGGATATGCATTAAAAGTATCTAGCATACAATAATAATTTATAGATGCCATAGTATTTAGTGGAAAATGTATATGCTTGTGACTTGTGATTTTGAATACAGTGATTACTACTGCAATACATGTGAACATGGTGAGAACTCCTACTAAAACTGAATATTACTCTTCTAACCTGTTAATGTTCATAGTGTGATAAATGAATTGCTGATGATGAAAGAGTTGTAATATTTTAAATATCCTTGACTCTGCTCCAAATAATATGGAATCCTACCAACTGTGATGAATTGTAACTATAAAGTTGACTTTTGAGAAGTATTTGTGCCTGGGATAGCAGATGAGAGACTCATGCACAGAGTATGGTGTACAAAATTTCCAAAGCAAGTCTATCAGGGAGTAGATGGGAGATAGATAGTAGGTGTGCTGTAAAAGGCCCTTTGTTTCATTCATTTATTTGTTTAGATTTATGGAACAGTGTTTGCATAGAGACCTTAACTTATAGACTGGTCATACTGGGTATGATGCAGAGGGGCTTTTGTTCTGTTTAGGCTTACAAACTCCAGTGTGTCTAGTGTGGGTTCTTTTATTTAATGGGTAAGGTCTATAGAAGAACCAGCATGTGTTGTAACAAATTCAACACAGTTGTCTACTGGGGGCATTATGATTTTTGGTCCACAGCAGTTTCTGTTGCTTATGGACTGCTCACTGACACACAGGCAAATGTGGCAGTTTCACAGTACTGGTGTAGTGTATTCTGTTGCATTTGTGTCATTGTTATTTTTTTTTTTATGCTAGGAAGTCCTTGTTTATAGCACAACTTATTTGCAAGGGATGACATTCATATCTAGGCAGGTGACTTCACTGTATACCTCACTCATTAATCCAATCATTGAATATAATGCACCATTCGGCATGTACTTGTCCAAGCATCTGACTCATTTTGAGTGATGACAGTGCCTTCTCACCAAAAAAAAATCAAAAGACTGAATCACAAAAGCTACTCTGACTGCTTCAAAGCCCTGTCCCTCTTCTCAGTATCCTACAGGCTGCAGAGAATAGATCTTGACCTCTCGTAGAATGTCTTTTACAACTTAACCCTTGTAGATCTTCCACACATCTGTAAGTCCAATAATAGCAGAAACACCCACTCTAGATATCTCAGTTTTTATTGCAACTTAAATAGGGGCCTTGGTACTACTGGCTACTAAGGCTAGAGACTCCATGGGAATCCATGGCCAGGCAACTAAAGATCCTATCAGATCAATAGCCTAGTAAGTACCTATGAACCTATGTAATGGCAGCTCATTTGATGTGCTGGTTTTACATGTTGGATTACTGGTATGGGATTCACAGTGCACTGTTCTGGTTATGGACTCACATCTTTTTATTGTCATTGTGGCTCATATGGTGCATATGCTGGGTGCCATATTGGTAATGTGCCTGTTCATCTTACTGAGCTAATGGTCTTTTATGTACTGGCTTTTGTGAATGATACTACAAATATCATGAATGCCACTGTGAAGGAGGGACAATTAGTGCCAACAATAAGGTACATAAAACACTGTATATACTTTATCATGTGTTGGAGATATTGTTTATTGTGCAAATGGAAATGCTTTAACAGCTACTCCTGCACTCAACTTGACCTGAGGTAGTGGGTCAGGGAATGATTCTTCTGAAATATTCCAGTATGAGCTCAGCAGGTGGAGATTACTTCTGGAAAACAGGTTCAATGTATAATGATGCTCTGGCGTGTCCTCAGGCAGGTCAGGTAATATTAGCTAGGAGTTTCACAACCATAACTCCTAGATGTGTATTTCAGTGTTGTAGCTCATGGAGTCAGACTTGACTACTCTTTGGATGTAGATGGGCAAACCTTCAAGCCTATCCCATCTGCAGCTGTAAGTATCAAACTGTACAGATATTCATCAGAAAGGTGCTCCATCAGTATTTGGTATGCCATGCTATACAGGGTTCATTATCATGCCCATCATCTGATACATTTAAGCATCTTAGCTCACTAAATGCATTTTTCTATGACTCTGTTGTTTTCTTCTTTCTTATGATCTATATTCCTGTGTATTTCACACATTTCAATGCCAGACTGATGTGGGCCGTGCTTGTATACTAACTATTGTTCTGGAAAGATTCATACCAGACGTGTAGAGTTTGGGTAGGCATCCTACCTGACTATTTCTGCATTCTATATGACCATGTCTATTCCATATTCTTCCTATGCTCTAACTATGCCTCCAAAACTAAGGCTGCATCACTCTGTACGCCATACTGTATATGCACATACATAACCAACACTTTATTAAATTTGTTAATTGACTTTTTCAGGTGTGGCAAGGGAGCTTTGCCTGATTAAGTGACTTGCTCTAAGTCACACAGTAGGCAGATGTCATTGAAAGCAATCAAACTCTGTCCCCTCTAGATACAGGTAGCAGCTCATTAACAGTTTTGAGCCTTATTCCTCTGCACTAACTTGCCACACATGAATTGTATTCATATGTGTGTACATTTCTAGGTTTATTAATTCATTTTTATATTTTAATTTGTTGATAGGGTAGAAGAGTGATTCGTAAGGGTTTACTTCAAATTTGCCCCAGAGGACATAATAAGAGGTAAACACAAATAAATAAACATAAATTAATGTTTTGCAAGGACATAAAACATGCAATAAATTGAACAACAAATATTGTAATACAATAGAAGGTGAAATATGTTTTTCCACATTAATGGATAGCCCATCCTTGTTATTTGTTAAAGGCTACATACTACATAAGTGTGCTATGCTGTGCTTCATGTGTGTATGATCTTTTGGGGAAGTGGATTACTTACCATACATTTAGGTGTTTCTTTGTTATTCATGCTACTGGCTTGTTCTAAGTGCACGTTTTCATGTTTTCCATTGCTAAAGGGCACATACAACAAACTTGGACCACTACCATATGATCACATGGTACACAGGTCTAAAGGCAGACATGTATATGTAACAGGCACATGCAGTATTGTCACAAGTACTGTCAGTAATTGGTACAGTAGTTTTGTATGAAAATCAGACAAACACATCAGACTATCATGAGTTACTTATCGTTGTGTGCCTTTTTAATTTTGTCTTTCTTTTTGCTGTTTTCAACATGCATTACATCATGAATTATCTTTTAATGTACAATATGGTATTTTGTGTTATCAAGCCTTTGCATACTTGTGTGCACAATACAGCTGTTTTGGCCTAGTGTAAAGTTTATAGCATGTTATTTCAAATGTTCATGAATGTCGCACGGCAAGTACTGTGATACAGTTCTTTCTTTTCAGGGTTACCTAAAAGATCTGTGCTAAGTAATTTAAACTGAATAACAGATTACACAGAAAAAGGTTGTAGGAATCAAACCCAGACTAAGAAAATGAGGTATAATTGCAGCTTGTAGCTTTAGTATAGTTAACCAATTGGCCAGGAAATTATGTCACATACAAAAATAACTTCAGATAGCTTTATCAAATATAACCCAATGCAGTTGTCAAGTTGTTGAGTGGTAAATATACACAACATAAATACTAAAATGGATAAACTACAGGATTATCACCATTTTAAATTTACACTTTTACACATAAAAAACAATTCTTGTTTGCTTGAGTTGATAGTCAGATGTTTAGGATTTAAAAATTAAATGACGATAAATAATGAAGGCTCAGAGAATAGTTGTGAACTTTTTCATTTTTATCATAGGTTCATAAGTTGGAGAATTAAGCTTATGAGCTATTAGCCTGCAAGGAGCTTCACAGCCATTATCCCATGCAAATATTTTCTGCTATGTAGATAACAAGCCCCTCCATCCTTTAATAACAGGAGAAGGGTACATTGATAAAGGACTAGAGGAAGCCTGCTCTGTAGATATAGGTTCATAGGTTCATAGGTGTGTACTAGGCTAATAGCCCTGGAGCCTTTACAAACCTACCCCATAGGATTACCCTGGCATCGTACCACCCAACCTTAGTTCCCGTTGCTTCTATCAAGTAGAGCAACTGGAGTGATCCCCGGGGTGAACTTTCTATTACCCATCCACTCATCAAGATTTCTCTTGAAGAGGGACACCGAGGTGCTCTGCTTGACATGTATGGGAAGTCTATTCCATAGCATGGGCAGTCTCTGGGTGAGGAACCTGTCCGTCCAGCAGGTTCTGTTGATTGTGGTAATGAGGCTGAGGTCTCTGGAGCATGTGGTGTGGAGGGATTAGGATTTCTTTAGATGTAGCATTTCTAACAGAGCTGGGTCAGACATGGCTTTGTAAGTCAAGCAGAGATCACCTCTAAGTAGGCGATATGAGACAGAGAATAGCTGGAGTCTTTTGAGTCTGTCCATGTAGGACATGTGTTTAATGGCTAGGATCCTCTTTGTGAGGTACTTCTGTGGCCTCTCCAGCTGTTGCAAGTGTCTAGTGAGGTACATGCCAAATGGGGCATTATATTCAATGATTGGCCTAATGAGGGAAGAGTAGAGGGAGATGATGACCTCTTTCTTCCTGGATGCAAAACCTTTGGTAATGGCATGTGCCACATAGAAGGACTTTCTGACCACAGTGGCAATGTGGTGGTCGAAGGAGAGATTGCTGTCAACCTGTGTCCCCAGATCTCTTATAACACTTTCAGTGTTCAGTGGGCTCCCATCGATGTGGTAATTAGTGGGAACTGAGTTTTTACCAAAGGAGATGACGATGCATTTTTTGATGTTAAGCTTAGGCCCATGGTTTTGACACCAGTCATTGGTCTCAGCGATGCTTTTCTGTAGGATGTCTGCATCACTTGGGGAGTTAATAATAGCTCCCCGCTTGCAGTCATCTGTGAACTTGGTCAGCCAGAGTCCCTTTGTGTTGGCCTGGACTTCTGAGAAGTAGATGCTGAACAGGAGAGGACTCAGGTCCAATCTCTGTGAGACTTAACTCGTGACTGGTTGGCAGTCTGACTTGGAGTTTGCTACTTTCACACTGTGTGTTCTATCTGTGAGCCAATTTGCAACCCACCTAGTGATATAGGGGTTGATGCCAAGTTTGGTGAGTTTATGAATAATTCCCGAGTGAGGAATGGTATCAAAGGCCTTGGCCAAATTGAGGTAGGCTGTATGCACTGCCTTACCTTTATCCACAGCCCTGATGACTGACTCAAAATAGTCAACCAAGTTGAGCAGGCATGATCTCCCTTTGACAAAGCCAAACTGTGTGGGGTCCAGAGTTTGGAGATTTCTTATATCTTTGTTAATCAGGTCAGTGATGATACACTCCATAGCTTTACATATCAGACTCATCAGGCTAATGGGGCAATAATTCCCAGGGTATGTAGTCACTCCCCCTTTATGGAGAGGGATGACTGTAGCAGTGTGCCATTTGGTAGGGACAAAGCCTGAGGTGAGACTGTGACTGAACAGGCCACACAGCTGTGGTGACAGTTTGCTTTGTAGTTCATGTAGAACACAGCCATGGATATTATCGGGTCCCATGGAAGCTGTATTCTTGGCCTTGGACAATGCAACTTTAACCTGTGCTGTAGTAATGCTGGGTGCCTGACATTCTTCCGTTATTGTGATTGGTCCTTTGGGGGGGGGGAGGGGTAAAGTTGGCACTGAATCTGTTGGCCAATATGGTGGCAATATCTTTTGGCTCAGTATAGAAGGTACCACTGTGCAGTAACTCGGAGCAAATCTGGGTATTGCCATGAAGGTTTTGTGATTGTTTTTAGTGTCTGCCACAATTCTGCCTTCTTAGCTGGCTTTAGAGGATTTGATGAGGGATCTCAACTTTTTGTTGAGGCTAATAAGGGAGTTTTTCCAGTCTTGTGACTTCACCTTTTTCTGCAACAGTTTCTTCCTTCTGTTGTAGAGTTTATTAATGGCAGGGGACCACCAGATTGGCTTCCTTTTTTTTGGAGGAGAGTGTCTTATTTCTGTTGGGTATGGCTAGTTCCATGCATTTAGGTACATGTTCGTACAGTGCGATGGTGTATGATTCAACAGTCATCCAGCTATTTTCCATTGGCATGGGTGCCGTGAATTTAGCCACCTCTGTTTTTAGGAGTCCAAAGTCAGCTTTGGAGAAGTTTTTCAAGGTGCTTACCTTTGCAGGGGGTGTGGATGAGATGTGGATTTCCATGGTGATTAGTTTATGGTCAGATCTGACCAGGGAGGGATTGATTATTGGTGTAGAGCAACAGTTGCCCATGTCAAGGATGTTGCTTCCTCTAGTGGGGGTCAGAATGACCTGGTCCAGGGCATTGGAACTGATGAATTCCAGGAAGTGTTGGGCCAGTATATTGGTGCTTGAGTAGTTTTCCCAGTTGATGGAGGGTAGTTGAAGTCTCCTAGTATGAGAGTGTTGGGTTGGACCTTGATAGATTCCAGGGTGCTTAGGAACGTGAAGTGAGAGTCTAGGGACATGGTTGGGGACCTATAGCAGGCTATGACCTGGATCACCGTCTTACCCAATGTTAGTTGTACCTGAAGTATCTCAGATGCGTTATGCTGGGCTACTAGCCTGGAAGTGTGCATATCCTTTATGAATATGGAGACACCACCACCTTTGTAGCTTTGGTCCATGTTTTGGGCCCGAAAGGTGTGGAATGAGTTATAGCCTGGTAGTATAGGGGTACTTTCTGCCACTTTAAACCAGGTCACCATTACAGCACAAATGTCGATGTACTCCATTTTGAGGAGTGCTTCAAGCAAGTGCATCTTGAGATTTAGACTTCTAGCATTGATCAGGATGACCCTCATACTGCATTTATTCATAGCTGTTACACTGGTAATTTGATCTTTGGAACACCACCTAAAAAAGGCACTATAAGGGTGGCAAGAGCCTTAGCCAGTACACGGAAACCCAGGGGTGACAGATGCAGGCCATCTCTGGCAAAGCATCGAGGTTTGTCAATCATGTCATCCCAAGCAGACAGATACCTTAGAATGACACCAGAAACTTAGCCAATTGTTGAAGTCAATCATTTTTTGCTTGTACTGCGGTATCATTCTGGGTGACAGTAGGATACTGCTCAGGGCTAGTGTCATACCTGCCTGGGCCAAATAATCAGAGAGTTCCACCATGTCTCTTTTCATATAGTCCATGGAGGTGCATCTCAGGTCATTCACACTCACATGGACAATGACAGAGTCATACTTGTACTTGTTGTGGAGTGACCTGAGTGCGTGTGTTATGTGTTGGATTCTGGCACCTGATAAACAGCTGACTGTTACCTTCTCCTTATTCAACCTAGTGAATAGGACATCTGTGTGCCTCACTATTGAGTCACCTATGATTAGTGTATTGGGAAAGGTGTTTAGCCTTAGGGGCTTAGGTTGAGGGGCACACTGTGGAGGTGATCTATAAGTTCTGTGGGATGTGCTGTGTTGTGGTGGTTGAGTGCATTTCTGTCTTGGAGGTCTCTTTCTATTGAGAGCCTCTGTGAATGTGGGTGTGTGGTTTGTGTTTTTATGTGAGAGCTGTAATAGTGGATGTTCTGGAGGGCTATGTGTTCCATGTGGTGTGGTGCAGGTGCTGACCTTCTCCTCTTGACTGGCTAGTCTGGTTTTGGCTGGAGAGTGCATAGCTTCCAATTTAGTGATATAACTGGATCTGTCACAAGTCTGAGTGTTGGGAGGTAAGAGGAGAGAGTTGTCTGTGTACATGAGGCAGATGCTACACTGCCTCAGAATGCCAAGTGCACCAGGTTAATAGGAGAAAGCACAGATAACTGCCCTTTAATCATGCCAGCAGGGGTGGTCATAACTACTAAGTACTAGAGCTATTCCGTGAAGAATGACTAGTGCTGATGGCACTTAAGTGTGCTATAATAATTGCTACAAAAACCTATTGAAGTGCAAAGCAATTAGCCTCTGTTTGTGTGTAGGATTCCCAGAATACGTCTCTCCAACTGCTGTATGCTCAAGTGTAATATTTTCAAAATCAACATGGTAAGAGTTTTGAAAATAAGGCTGAGGTTCCCTCCAAGTAGTCTGTATGACATAGTTCAGTGGGATATTTCCTTTAGTTAAGCTCACTGTGGCCAATGATTTTTCTAGTCAAGAATCTAATCACTGTATCTTATCATGTGAAAGAGATCAGGTCAGCAATATTGTATTCGATCATTGGATGTACAAAGGAAGGATACCGAGGGAGGAGTGTATTCCTAGTTTGACTGGATATGCTCTTTAATATCATTTTTCCCTAATAGTAGATGTTATACTTAGGTCACATCAAATACCATTACTCCTGGCTCCATTGTGTAGAGGCAAAAAGCCATGACTACAACCTGGATGACCTTGTTTTTTGTTTCTCCCTGAAGCTTACTGTTAGCTGCCACCATTTTCCTTATTCACTGTGTCTGCTGAACCAGCCTAAGCCTCCCTTGGGCACAACCAAATGCATGCCTGTGGCCATTAAGGACATCAAGGATACTGCTGCAGTAAGAGGCACTTGGAAAATATTTTCTGGAGTGCAGTGGGATGCTGGACTTTAAGAATTCCCTGTCAGAGATGCTGGGTGAATGAATTGGTGTGATGTGAGATGATTTTTGATGAGCTATAATACAGAATCAGAATTGCCTAGACATGATAAGGTCTCACTGTATTTAATTATGGTAGCTGCCAAAAAAGCAATTACTAGAAAATGGAAATCAAAATCTAAACCAACTATATTAGAAGTAGTGAATACAGTAACAGAGAACTGGAATTGAGATCTTTAGAAAAGGGTAGGAGCAAACTACATAGGGAAAATGAGAATTGTGGGAGCAATACATACAGGGGAGGAACAAGGTTTAAAAGAAGGCAGAACTTAACTGAGCTATGTACTGTTTGACTGAAAATGACTGGGTAGATTATAAGTGATGTATAATGTTTGCAACTGGGAGTATGTCAGTATGGTTTGTGATGTAAAATGCTTGCAAATAGGATTGTGTCAGTGTGGTTCACTTTCATTTATATAAATGTATGATTGCTTATGTCATACAAGGAGGTTTAATAAAGATGTTTTTTATTTAAAAAAGGGGGTAGGAATTGAATCATTTATGTAATGTTACTTAGGTTATATGATATATAGGAATATATGTGAAGTATAATGTTTGTTATGTTAATATAGTTTGATTACATTTGTATAAATGCAAATTTGCTTATGTCACAAGTGATACTAAAATAAAGGTGTAAATAAAAAAATAAAGGATACTGGTGCAGTGTCATACTGCTGCTAGGGAGTGTTCTCTAACTCCTGGCACCTTGCTGCACCCTTATCAGCTCTGCTACCACTATCCTTTTGAGGTGACACTGAGCTTCCACACAAGTGCAACCTCTGATTAAGCAGCTCAGTGCTTATGCAGCACAAAATTGCCCAGGATCATATTCTGCTTATTGCAGTGCACTTAGACATCTCCCCCTTGCTCCTCCAGCATCCATGCCACTATTTGAACATGGCTAATCTGGGATGCAGTAAGGGTTTTATCCCTCTGCACCACAGGGCCACTATAGATTACCTCTGTTTTTATACTGGTTTGGGTACTGAAGGAACTGGATGGGAGGTTAAGAGTGAGTGGCCATTGCTGGTTCACCCATCCTAGGAAGAAGGTTTACTTTTTCTTGCAGTACTGATGCCTAGAGCATACAGGTACCTAGAACACAGCACTAACCTGGTGATGTCAAACTGTGCTGTACATACACAGAGGTACATGTGAATCCTTACTGTAACATGAATGTGCATGTCAGCAGTGGGGGCCGGGACTGGGCTATTCAGAAATGCTCAGAAATTGATGTGACCATGAGGGTGACAATGTCTGGTAGTTCTCTAGCCTGGGAATAATCAGGATCCACCCTTAAACACTGAGGGATGAAGGCAGATGCTCAGGCTGCTGGAATGAGGTGTTCCTTGTATGTTAATGATGAAAGTTGTTATCACTGTTCCAAGACTTGTTGCTTTTAGGTATCTTAGCAATAGGTAAGGAACTGATTAAATTACTTCATTTACAGTCATCTGCACATTTTTCCATCTACAGATGTCTTCCCAGATTTACTTCAGAGAAGAAAATGATAGATGAAAGGGAGCTCAGTGCAGATTTTTGTGAAATGTCACTGGCCGCATTGGTAGATTCAGAGGTATGTTCACAGACTGTTACTTGCTGAGTCCTACCAGTTAGCCAGTCTTGTATCCAATGGAGTACAAAATCAACCAATACTGAGCTCATTGAGTTTAGAAAAGATTCCCCAATGTGAGACAGTTTCAAAGGCTTTAGCGAGATCTAAGTATGATGTATATATAGTCAAGACTTTATCTGGGGCAAGTTTGACCTTTTCCAAGAAGGACACCAAATTTAGGATACATGCTTTATCCTTCAGAGAACCATATTGATCCTGATCAAACCGAAGGAGATCACCCATGCTGGTCTGACGAAATTGAAGGAATACATATTTCACCACCTTGGGATGCATGTCATATTACATGGTCTCTAGTGTCCTGATCTAATACACTACTCCCTCGTGTATCAGTACATTCACTGGCTGCCATCAATTTTACATACATAGCAAGTTTTAAGGATTCTATGTAGCTGGATGTAAAGTGTCCATACTATAAAAGGTAATAATGGAATATAATGGGACTGAAATTAAAAGTTAGGTACTGTAAAGAGAACAAACATTTGCTTCACTAGCATACTCATTCAGAAAACTATTTTGAATGGCTAGCTTCATTATGAAACTGTTTAATGAACAAATAACGTTTACCCTCCATTACACACATGCGCGCGCGTGCGCACGCACACACACACACACACACACACACACACACACACACACACACACACACACACACACACACACACACACACACACACACACACACACACACACACACACACACACACACACACACACACACACACACACACACACACACACACACACACACACAAACACAGACACATATCCATATGTACAGTAGAGAGTCGATTATCCGAACATTGATTATCAGAAACATCAATTATCAGAACCAGCCTTCCAACGTTTTCTGGTAGGAAAAATCATAAAGTCTGAATATGCAGACATCATTCATATTCCCTTGAGCATGTTTTTTGAGCTCATGTGTGAAAAATATTCTTTATTGTCCACTGGAATCAGTGAAGGGTTGAAAAGTGTACTCCTCCATGCAGAAAAAAAAAACAAGATTATAGAATTTTTTTATCTGGTGCAATTATATGTTTGATTATCCAAACAATCTGATTATACGAACTACCCTAGGTCCCAGTCAGTTTGGATAATCAACTCTCTACTGTAAATGTATACATCTAGATCCCATATTTAAAAATATGTTAGATTATCTTTGGGATAGGTAAGGTGAGGTGCTGAAACTCACCAAGTTATGTGCCATTCACTATGTCCTGTGGTGACAATAGGGAAATTATTTGACCTAATTGAAATCACCCAAGTGGCAGCTGTATTGTGTAAATTCAAGTCTTTGGCTTTGCAGTTCAGCACATTAATGAAGAAGGAAGGTAGTGAGAGTACTAACCACGGTATGTGACTTCTTCTGGTTCCGTAAAAAACTCAAACAGCAATATAAAATCCAAATACGATTTATTGAAGGTAAAAAAGTGATGAGCGCTTTCGCGTAGTGTGACCTACGCTTCTTCAGATAATTTTAACAGAAAACTGCTAAACATTTAAATACTTAATTACGCGGGAAAATTTTTCTCATCAGAGTAATTAATCAATTAAAACAATGTATTACTATCAAGTCGTTACAGTATATAAAAAACCCCATTTAAAAAACTCTGTGATGAACATTGAACATTAGTTAACAATATACAATGAAATGGCATCAAAAGCGAAGTATATGTTCATAACAGACTTTCCTATATGAAAACAAACAAGTAACCAGATCTGTTACAGATTTCATATAACAAAACTTACTCGTAAATGGTTAGTGAACAACATCCTGCTGTTAGAGTTTGTATAAAGGCTTATGTGCTACTCTATGAAAATCGAGTCAAACTTTCGTGTACATATATTTATATTAAATGCCTATTAGATGTATATATGAAACTGATAGCATATACAGATATAAAAGAACATGAAATAAATATAAAATAAATATATATTTTGCTAGTGGACCACATTGATAGCACCCTCAAGGTATAAATCTTGTGCATTATGTTAAATAAATGTATATGCCCAAAACCAAAATAATGTGTTTGAAAATCCAAAAAAACAAAAAAACAGATGCTAAGAGCAGTATATGGATGTATATATGAGTAGTATAAACAATGACTATAATATAGAAAATATAAAAAATATAGAAAATATGAAATATAAAATAACTACCTAATAAATGTGTATTTAAGCAAATTAATAAAGTATAGATATAAATATAACAAATGTTATTGTATTGATTAAATCTATTGTACTATCAATTACAAAAACAATGTAGATATAAATCTCAACTATATATATTGTATAACAATAAAGAGAGGTAGAAAGGGGTAAAAAGTTGTCACTTCCTCCCTATCAAAATAGGCTTAATAGATAAATAGTTGTTAATGCCCGGAGGCAAATGTGCATCTAATCTTAAAATCCAGTTTAATTCGGCTTTTGCCAATTGATTCTCCAAATCTCCCCCTCTTTTATTACGTTGTACCACCTGCAGCACTCTAAAACAAAAACTATGAGTGGGGTGTTCTAAAATATGTTTCGCTAGTGCATTTGTTTCATCGCACTTGCGAATGTCATATTGATGGTTATAAATCCGATCTCGTAGTTTTCTCTTTGTCAGTCCTACATAAAAGGCCTGACAAGCCATGCAGGTTGCAAGATATATAAGGTTGCTAGTATTGCAATTGGCATAAAACCGTGGAACAAAAATAAAATCAGTGTAAGGGTGTTTATATGTCTGTGTTTTAGTAATATAGCTACATCTGTTGCATTGATAACATGGAAAAGTTCCCAGTGTCCATGATCTGGTGACTTCCTTGTTGTACTGATTGTTCCTACTATAATGGTCATTACATAGAATTTGTTTGAGATTGTTGCTATTCCTATACAGAAACCTAGGTTTGTTACCTACAATATCTCTAATATGCGTATGCATTGTGAGAACATTCCAATTATTATAAATAATTTGTTTCACTTTATTTATATCACTAGTATATTTCATAGTATACTTAATCATACTATCTATATTATTTGATCTACTGAATACATCATAATTCTTTTTTCTAGTAGATAAAGCAGCATATTTGACATATGTAGAATATTTATCACCCAAAATATCTTGTCTCATCTCCTTCACCATTGTTGGTTCATAGCCTCTGTTTATAAATAAAATTTCCATAAGGTCTGCTTCCCTCAGTAAATCATCAGGCTCTGTACAAAGTCTGGAAATTCTTGTAAACTGACTTCTTACTATGCCACTAAAAATATGTCTGGGGTGCATACTATCATATGTTAAAATGGCATTTTTCCATACTGGTTTTCTATATAATGATGGAATAATGGTGCCTTTTTCTGTAATTTTGAGGGTAACATCTAAAAAGTGTATTTCATTGGGTGAACATTCCTTAGTAAACCTGAGGAAGGTGGTAGTGGTCTCCAGATATTCCAGAAACAGGTCAAATGATTGTATAGTGCCTTCCCAGATGACAAGTATATCATCTAAAAAGCGTTTATAATATTTTACTGACTTAAACATCTCATGGTTGAACAGATACAATTTCTCTCACCAAAGTACCACTAGATTGGCATATGTATTAGCACAGGGGGTGCCCATGGCTACCCCCCATTGTTGTAAGTAGCATACATCGCCAAATAAGAAAACATTATTATAAAGTATCGATTCCAGTAGCTGGCAAATCAGTATAACTCTATCATTAGTGAATGAAGTCTCCTTCACCAAAAGTTCTCTGATGTATTGTATGCCTATGTCATTAGGTATCGATGTGAATAGACTTCTTACATCCAATGTAATGAGAAGATGGTGTGGTTGTTGCTTGCTCAGCTGTATAGTACTCAAACTTTCTAATAGATCATAGGTGTCTTTTAAGATAGATGAATATTGGTTCACTATTGGTCGCAAAGTGCTTTCTAGAAAAATGGATATGTGGGAGGTTATCCAATTATCCCCTGATACAATAGTTCTCATCGGGATAGGATAAACATTTTTGTGTATCTTCGGTATACCTTTAATAATAGGTGTAGTGGGATGTTGTATTGAGAAGTACTCAAAAATTTCTAAACTAATTTGGCGGCACATCAAAAGGTCATAAAGGATGTCTTTTACTACCTGTATAATTCTGGTTACTTCACTCAAAGTTATTCTTCTGTAGGTGTCATCATCAGATAACATATCAAGCATATTAGTTACATATTCTGATGAATCTAAAACCACTACTCCCCCCCTTCTCTGCTGGTTTCACAACAATTTCAGTATTTAATGTGAGATCTCGTAAGGATTCTGACTCTAAATGTGTAAGATTATAATATCTCCCTTTTCTATCCACCTTAGAAAAAAGCTCATAATAATCACGTTCACATAGTTTAAGAAAACATTCTATTTGTGGAGGCATAACTGGTGAAAAAATGCTCCTATTTCTAAAAGGTATTGGTTGTGAACTGACACTAGAAGCATCACTGTTTGCTGAAAAGTGTAATTTCAAGCTCAATTGTCTGCAAAGAAGTCTCAAGTCTATCAGAGTTTCACTTAATGTGGCCGGTGAAGCTGGAATAAAGTTAAGCTCTCTGTTTAAAAGGCTTACGCATGAATCATCCAATACAAAACTAGAATAGTTAAATAACAAAGAAGTCAATATCTTGTTCTTCTGTTTTGTACAGACTTCTCCTCCGAGTATTTTCTTTTTCGGGGGCCTCTGCTGTTGGATCGCCCTCTCTCTCGTTGTACTAATTTCTTCTGGTAAGGTAAAAAATGTAGAGACGCTGTAGTAGTAGATGAAGTTGCCTTAGGTATCGCTCCTAAAGCGCGAACTGCCTGGTTGCTATGAAACGCCTCCTGATTAGGAGGGGGTGTGTCAGCAGTTGAGCAATCATTGTTATTGGATCCGATAGTTTTTGCTGATAGAGATTCAGCTTGACTTGGAATCACCAAAGTGCTTGAAGACATTTGAGCTGACAAAGAAGGTGTAATTACATCTTCATAATAGTTAATGGTTGTACGTGACGCTTTTTCCTGGTTGAAATTAGAATGTTGTGTGGTTTGTGACCTTGGCCAAACAAATACTTGGCCTTTTAGAAAATCGTCATGGTCCCTCATTAATTTGCATTGTTTAGTAAGTCTGAGTCTGTCACTGAATGCTTTTACTTGTGTGAAAACATGGCACAATTTATTTAAACAATATTCTGAAACAAAGCGTTCTGTTATTTCTTTGTGTAGAGTATCAGTTTTGTTACGCAGTTCTGTTTCCAAAGGCAGAAAATATTTTAGCATTAGTCTGGCATAATTAAAGCCCAATTCTATATTTAGATCTTGCCACTGCTTGAGCAACATGGGATGTGAGTCCCCATAAGTAGGCATGCAGAAAATCCGCATGCCTCTGGGGACCACTTTAAAATACACATTAATCTGAATGATATAATATACTATTACTGAAAGCAAGCATGCTTTCGAGGTTTATCTGTATTTCCCATGTTAGAACTATAGCGTAATACTATGGGCAGGATTCACGATGGCTTGCACGGAGTCTAAGAGTCGTGTAAGACTCCATGCAGCCATCGCGATCCAGGAACAGCCCGAAATCCCGTGTAAGAGACCAGCTAAAACGTCTCTTACATGGGCAGGGCGTGGATATGCTAATTACCTCACTTGCAGCCGAACGGCATGCAAATGAGGTAGATTAGCGATCCACGAAGCTGAAACCAGCCTGTGTAAGAGTCGTGTTAGGTGCAGAAATGTACTCAGTTGACAACTGAGTACGTTTCTGCAAATAACACAATGGAGCCATGACAGCCCCAATAAAGTGTGCATATCTATCAGGCAGCATGCCAATGGCCAAATATGTGGCCATTGGCAGGGTAACCCGATGCAAACATGAAATAAAATAACTTTTTTTTTTTGGCGATCGGCGAGGTTTAAACGCAGCGCAGCCCCGCGCAAATGGGCTGCGCTAAATAAGACATAAAAATAAAGGTTTGATACCCACAAATGTGGGTTTTATGTAATGCATGTATTTACAATGCAGGGACTAGCAGACCGAAAACAACATGGCCACCGTTTAGTGGTTGCTAAGGGGGGAAGCTGAGTGTAAGACATGTAACTAAGCATTAGTTGGCAATCCTATGTAAATGAGTGGTAGGATAGTGAATCGCACTGTCACATAGCAAATGAGCACATCCCATGTAGTGTAAGAGTTAGATAAGGGGGAGTAACAGAGTAGGAGATAGGTGACATCACAGGGGGGAATGTTAGAAAGAAATCAAGCTCATTGGAGCAAAGTGGTATGTGAAAGATGTCAGTCACACAGCATAGAAAGAGGAGTGTCAACAGATAAGCATGGGAATGTCAAGAAATGGAAGGTGTACACTGTGGCCAACACCAAACTTTCTTGCTGTGCATGCATGCACGCACGTGCGTGCTGAGAGGCGCGAGTAAGACAGAGTGCACGCGTGTAAGGCAGAGTAAGCATGTAGGAGCCTGTTTAAAGATCTGTAAACCTGTTTGCGCTGGTGTGCATGCGTTTTAACCCGAATAAGCAGATTCTAGTCCATGTAAATGTGTGCTCGCATGGTAGCCACTGTGAGCGTGTTTTCGCTGGTATGCGCGCTGCTCCCCCCTGAGGAAACAGAGAGGAAAAAGGAAGCAGAAGAAATAGTAGGAAGCTAGCAGGGAATACTGGTAGAGCTAGCAGGTGAAAACAATTAGAAGCAGGCAATTACACAGGCAGAATACTAGCCCAGCCCAGCACTTAAAACACTGCAAACAGCATTGCAGTATGTTTCTCTCAAGAGACACTGCAAGACAGGAGTAAGCTATTAGAAGTGAAAACTGAAAAAGCTGCACTCAGACCAAACATGCTAGGGGTTGCCATAGCTGTTATAAGGAGACATAGGAGACATGCTGAGGGTGGTGACAATGCAAATGCTGCTAGACAACCCACAGTGAGGAGACAGAGAAGAGTGTACAGGCCCAGGGTCACCTAGCAGGGGTTACATGAGCTGGAGATAGTGGAGTGCTATAGAGTGGACAGAGACCTCCTGCAGCAAATTGTTGAGCTGTGCAGGCCACGCCTCACACACAGAACCAACAGAGGGGAACCCATCCCAGTAGAAACCAAGGTATGTGTTGGCCTAAGAATACTAGCAACAGGTACCTTCCAGAGACCAACTGGTGATATGATGGGGATATCACAGGCATCAGCTTCCAGGGTACTGCACCAGTTCCTGGATGCCATGTCAGCACATGTCGGTGAGCATGTATATTTCCCCAATTCCTGTGAGGTATTGGCCAGCAATATGCGTCTCTTCCAGCAAATAGCGGAATACCCTGAGGTGGTGGGTGCAATAGACTGCACGCACATACACATCAAAGCACCAGCTGGTGAGCGGGGTAGGGCCTACATCAACTGCAAGGGCTTCCCCTCCATCAACTGCCAGGTCATGTGTGATGCCCAGGGCATAATAATGAATGTGTGTGCTGGCTGCCCTGGAAGCTACCATGATTCCCATATCTGGCATTTGACGCAGCTCTACCAGACATTTGCCAATGGGGACATCTCACATGGTCACTTAGTGGGGGATGCTGGATATGCACTGGAGCTGTGGCTGATGACACCCATCAGAAACGCACACACACCTGAACAAGAATGCCATAATGAGGCACATGCACAAACACGAAATGTAATAGAGTGTGTGTTTGGGCTGCTCAAGTCATGGCTCCGGTGCCTGGACACATCTGGTGGAGCCTTGCAGTACTCACCAACTACATGTACCCAAATTATCATGGTATGTGCTATGCTACATAATATGATTCTGCGAAAACAGCTGCAGCAGGACCAGCATAGGGCCGGGACAAACAGCCCCCCACCATTGCCAAGGCCATCACAGGCAGAGCGTGACTCGGAGGAGGAACAATCTGAGCCTGCCCCAGTAGGCAGAAGGAGGCGTGCCCAGTATGCCCTGGCCTTGACAAAGAGGCAACGCATAGCACATACACTGGCTCAGTAGGAATCCTGGGAATGATACCCCCCCTCTGACTCACTCATATAGTAACAGGGATGCCTAACGTGACACAACCTGCTCTCAAACATGTACAGGGAGTGTAGTATGTGCATCCGACAGAGGCAGCCCTGCAGCACCACCTGAGGCATGATTGCCATATGTTAAGCAATGTAACACCATCTAGTATATGCAAACATGAAGACCCTGCCTAACATCTCACACTCACCAAGCATGATGCCACACTATGAAGACAACAAGATCAAGTACAATAATTGGCTGAAGTATTGCTGTTAGCAAGGGGGAACAAATAGCTGACAGCCTAGGATGACATGCTGAGCAAGACATGATGCCCCACCTGCTAGGGATGGCACGCACCCAGCACACCTGGCTGCGTGGATACTGGCAAAGGCTGTTGTCACCCCCACTGTACCTTGAATAGGTAAGGCTGGAAACACAAACCCACCACCATAGGTAGCACAAGTGATAACAACCTGGACGTAATGCTACCCAACACCAGAAGTCTAACCTGCAAGGTGCATGCAGACCAAACCCACCACAGCATGGAGAATGGTAATATCTGTTCTGTAACAGAAACCTGGGTCAAGGACCAGAAGAGCACCCTAATACTACCAGGTTATGCCTCATACCATGCTCTACAGCTCCAAAACATGGAACACACTACAATAGGAGTGTGGCTATCAGTAATTGTCAAGGATAACCACACCCCCAGGTTGATACCACAGCAAGACGCAGCATGGACTATCCACGGGCAAGTAACAGTGGCTCAAACTGCGTCCCTGTTTTCAGCCTGCTACAGACCACACTCACAAACCCAGGAACCCCAGCCAGCCTTCCAGAAGACACTGCAAAGTATGAATGTCTCAACAAATACCAAACAAGGCACACACAAAGTATGACATAGGTGGCAATCCATTATGTACGGAAGAAGTAATCAGGGACCTAGGGACACAAGTGGATGGTAACCCGTCATGTGACACTCACATTGCCAAGGTGGCCAGGAAGACCTGCTATATTGTCCACCTTAATATGAAAGGATGCACATGTAGATCAAGAGAGGTCACTGTGCCCCCATACTCTTTCCTTATCAGGCCCATACGTGACAACAATGCCCCAGTTCGGATGTACCTTACCTTACACCTGCAGCAGTTAGAAAGACCCCAAATGTACCTCCCCAAGAGGATAAAGGGTCTAAACATTTGTCATCTGCTGCCTGGCTGAAGAAACCACAGCCCAATTCACAAGCATACTGCCCAGTCAGAGGCGATGTATGCCTGATGTACATGGCCATGCCCAATCCAGAATGAATGGACATGCTCCACTGCAGAAACCCCAAATCCAGCAGAGACACCACAGTGAGATATCTGAACCTCCACACATAGATAAATAGGATGTGCTGGAGGGACAGATCCATAACCCAGAGGCTCCTTACACTCTGGAACAGAATCCCAGTCCATGATAGGCTGAGCTCCACACTCATACTCAACAAGAGAAATCCGGTGAAGTGCATGGGAGATAGTAGGTGTACACTGGGGGCCATCCCTGTGTCACATCTAGTAAAGTAAACCCTAAATGGTCATAATATGCACATTGTAAGGGGTGTTGAAACTCACACACATTCTGTCCATGCTCAAACATGGCCAGGGTAGATAGCCTAGTATGAACCTATGAACCTATGATGATACAAATTGTGCAGGACACAAAGGATTATCACACACCTGTCCTAACTGATGGTAGGAACCATGGTGATAATCCACAGATATGCTCTGCAGTACTCAAATATCACAAACAATACACCAAACCCACACACATTGCCAACATCCAACCTAACAGATTCTTTGCAAACTCCCCACCAGCACCATACTGCCAAATATCTATCCCAGCAGAGTGCTGGCTCCCGACATTGCAGATGCTGACGTAACAGCTAGCATCTACAAAGCACACCACACAGCATCAATGGTACCAGATGGTGTCCTGGGTTGTGTCCAACAAGTACTGTAAGAAGAATGGAACACCAAATAGCACTACTGCGCACTCACAGTCTTACCACAGGATATGTACCCAAAGAGCAGTGTACAGCAACAGTGGTCCCTCACCACAAAGGGGGTGCCTGAATGGATACTGCAAACGATCACCCCTCAACCCTGACTATCTAGGTTGGCAAAGTAATGGAGAGGATGATCATGGATCCCAGGAATAGTGAGATTGGGTACCTACAGACATTGGACCCTACCCAGTGTGGCTTTCATAGGGCAGATCCTGCCCCTTAAACATGTCTGACTCATGTGAAACACACACCAAGGCCATTGATGTGGGGAATGTGGTTCACACAGCCTATCTGGACCTTGCTAAACCCTTCCATACAATACCCTAGTTGGTCAGTACAGATAAGCTCACCAGCCTAACTATAAACCCCTATCCAAGTAGATGGCTTGCAAACCAGCTCAAGGACAGAACTGACCTGGTCAGACATGTTGCAGCCATGTCAGACTGCAAACCAGGTACAACTGGCATCCCACAAGGCATGTTCCTGGGACCTCTCTTGTATGCTATATATGTCACATAGGTACAGACCAACATGAAAGGACTCTGTCTGAACAGGTTCGCAGAAGACTACAAACTGCCCACCATATCAGACCCTCCAGCTGACACAAGCATCCTACAAAAGGCATACATAGAAACAGACAAGTGGTGCCACAGCCATGTCAACAAGCTAAATGCAGAATAGTGTATAGTCATCTCCTGTGGAAACACAGTATATGGCCAGAAATTACCACATAGGTGTTAGCCCAGTAAGTACATCAGGAGCAATAAGAAACCTGGGGACACAAGGTGATATATATCCTGCATGTGACAACCATGTGTCTGTAGTGGTTACAGAAACATACCATATACCCACCTAATCATGAAGGTAAGCACAGCTAGGTCAGGGTAGGTCAATGTGCCTCTCCAGTCATCCATCAGCAGCCTCACAATTGTGTACAATGGCCCTTGAGGGATGTACCTTAGCAGACACCTGCATCAACTGGAATGACCCCACAAATACCCCACCAGGAGGATCACAGAGCTGTAACAGATGCCATGTGTCGCCTGATTAAACAAACTGCAGCTCCACACAGTGCCATACCGCCTGGCTGGAGGTGATCTGTGCCTGATGTATAAAGCCATGACCAAGCTGGTATCAATGGACATTTGGCACCATGTAAAAGCTGAATGCTGGTGACCTATGCAGATGACAGGTCTGAACCCCAGCACAGACATAAACAGGACATGCTGTACCGATTGGTCCATAACCCAGAAGCTCACTCCACTCATGACTAAACTCCCAGTACAGGTTATCCAGGGAGTCTCTCACTGACTGTCATCAAGAGGAATCATGATGACTGGATGGGAGATGGTAGGTGTACCCTGGATATCACCTGTATGTCATGGGTAGACAGAGGCACAGCACACTAACCTTGACATATGTCATGGCAAACACCAGTAAATGTGTGTTGAAGGACAAACACTCTCTGACTAGCATTACAAATGGCCTAGGGCACATGGCCATTGTTTGTCACTGTCCACACAAGTTGTGGAATACATTAACAATGTCGGACAATCATGTTCTATGCTGTCCATATCTGAACAAAATGCAACATGGTCATATCTGCACAACTGGCCCTCAACCAGTCTGGTGTGCTCACTATAAATATTACAAGCAGTGATAGGACTGAAACCAATGATACTGTCCACCACAGTGAAAGTACTGAACCAGTACACTATACGACAATACACTGTTTGGTCAGTATGAAAGGATGTTGACAACTGTATGCAAACTATCCCATGATGGCAACCCTGCAGGCACAGCATAATGCCTGTTAGGTTCAGACACAAAGCAGTTGGGCAGTAAGAACACAACCTGACGTCCAACACTCAACTGTACATGTGAAATATAGATGAAGTCCACGCACAAACACAAATGTGGTGGACCACAGATCCCAACATAAGGAAAGTTCACACTGGGCATGCTCGCACACTTAGATAAATGAGACGTGGACGTGTCACTCAAGAAGCCATAGAAACTGTGAACTGGGCATGCTCACACACTTAGGCCATGTCACAGTTCAGCAGTTGCACACACATATCTGGCATTTGTATGTGTTAACACAGGAACCTCCCACAATACAGAAATCTGCCCAGTGCACACAGTGAAATTACAACAGAGACATAAGTAAAGTACTGGATCCCACTCATATGCAAACATCTGCCACAGTACACAAGTTGTTCATAGAGATAAGGAAAGCTATGGCAATAAAGACCCACAAACAGTATATGAGCAACAGATACTTGCATCTGACAGGTAAGCATATGGTCGTAGAGTGCAATACTAGGCTGTTGTCCCTAGGGAATACAGAAGGCTATCCACAGTGTATTTGGCGTCTGCCTCCGCAGTACAGTAGGCCCCTGTGCCTGTGCAAAGTTAATGCATAGATATGCTCCTCCCCTGTACTGATGGATAGTAACAGATGTACATACCTCTTCATACATAATGATGTCAGCACACTATACATATGTCAGGAGCACAAATGATACCCAGTAATTTGAATAGCGTGCTCAGCTACTGTTTCTCCCACAAGTGTCATAATATAGTTGGGTAGGGGTTTGAATCCTGCAAATGCTCAGTGTGTATGTGGGTTTGGGGGTGAGTAAGTAGCGTGTGTGCAATTCCACGTGTAAGAGAAATGTCCCTTTTGGCAACTAGTATAACACAACACATGCTGCATATTCCACTGTTTAAACACTGATGATGTCAGCACCCTATAAGTACAGCAGGAGAAAGCAAGCCTCCCAGTAATGCAAATAGCACGCTCTACTACTGCGTCTATCACAAGTGTCATAACATAGTTACTTAGGGGTTTGAATCCTGCTAGTGCTCCGTGAATGTGTGGGGGGAGTAGTGTGTGTGCAATTCCATGTGTAAGAAAAATGTCCCTTTTGGCAACTAGTACAACACATGCTGCATATTCCACTGTCTAAACACTGATGATGTCAGCACCCTATAAGTACAGCAGGAGAAAGCAAGCCTCCCAGTAATGTAAATCGCATGCTCTGCTACTGCGTCTCTCACAAGTGTCATAACATAATTAGGTAGGGGTTTGAATCCTGCAAGTGCTCCATGAATGTGTGGGGGGAGTAGTGTGTGTGCAATTCCATGTGTAAGAGAAATGTCCCTTTTGGCAACTAGTACAACACAACACATGCTGCATATTCCAATGTCTAAACACTGATGATGTCACCACCCTATAAGTACAGCAGGAGAAAGCATGCCTTCCAATAATGCAAATAATGCACTCTGCTGCTGCGTCTCTCACATGTGTCATAACATAGTTAGGTAGGGGTTTGAATCCTGCAAGTGCTCAGTGTGTGTGTAAATGTGTGTGGGGGGGAGTAGTGTGCGTGCAAATCCATGTGTAAGAGAAATGTCCCTTTTGGCAACTAGTACAACACAACACCTGCTGCATATTCCACCGTTTAAACACTGATGATGTCAGCACCCTATAAGTACAGCAGGAGAAAGCAAGCCTCCCAGTAATGTAAATAGCACGCTCTGCTACTGCGTCTCCCACAAGTGTCATAACATAGTTAAGTAGGGTTTTGAATCCTGCAAGTGCTCCATGAATGTGTTGGGGGGAGTAGTGTGTGTGCAATTCCATGTGTAAGAAAAATGTCCCTTTTGGCAACTAGTACAACACAACACATGCTGCATATTCCACTGTCTAAACACTGATGATGTCAGCACCCTATAAGTACACCAGGAGAAAGCAAGCCTCCCAATAATGCAAATAGCGCGCTCTGCTACTGCGTCTCTCACAAGTGTCATAACATAGTTATGTAGGGGGTTGTATCCTACAAACGCCATGTGTGTTTTTGTCACACAGTTTGTCCATGTCTGTGGGGTGTTGTTCCCAATATTGCATGACATACATTATATCAGTAATGTCAATGCACACATGATGTATGTGTGTGCCACATACACATATGTACCTGTGACCTTCAATAGTTCCTATGTCCGAAGCGTGCCTCATGTGAATACATGGAATTTGCATTAGACAACTGTATGACTGTGGTGTTCTGTCCAGGGGCTGCATGTGGTATGTGAATATACAGTGTGAGTTGTAGAGGGTGTCATCCTACCAGCGAGGGATACACGACTGGTCTGGAGCATATAGTCCACATGTTGGTGATGAACAGGTGCAGCATATTTTCACCTCTTGTGGGAGTGGTAACAAGTTGTTCCATAGCAATGCAGGGAATGAATGCTAGGAACCTTTCAGCTAGGGTCTTGGAGCTAGAGTAATGCTCACACTCTATGTTTGGGTAGTTGCAGTCCACCCATATAATGGTGTTTGTAGAGACCGTCATATTCCCAGTGTTGTCAGGAAGGCCAAGTGGGTTCCCTGGGTATGCGAGGGTGGTGTGTGCCAGGCTATGAACCTGAAGGCAGTCTAACCCACTGTTAGTTGCACATGGATAGGCTCTGATGCTTTGTGCTGTGCCACCAACCTGGGGGTGTGTGTACCTGAGGTGCCTTTGGATACATCCCCCCTGTTCTGGTTTGGTGCATGTGTAGGGGACGGCAAGCTTGGTATGAAGTATGACCTGGCAGTGATGGGGTGCACCTGGGATCCTTGTACCAGGAGTCTGTTACTGCACAGATATTGCTGTTCCCCATGCTAAGGACAGTTTCCACTGCATGCATCTTGAGGTTTACACTGCTGGTGTTGAGTAGCATTACTATTAGTGTCCTATCCCGTGTGATACCTGTGTAGGTGGCTATGTAATGTCAGCCTTGCATACAAAGGCACTATGTGTGTAGCAAGAGCCTCTGTCAATATACAATGGGCCATGGGTGACAGGTGCAAGCTGTCCCTAGCAAAGCAACGTGGCTTGTCCAGCATGTAATCCCATGCTGACAGGCATTGGATCCCCTTTGAATGTCACTGAAACATACGGTAATTGTAGAAACTGATCATCCTGTCTACATATTGTGGCAGCATTCTTGGTGAGGGTAAGATGCTACTCAAGGTCAGGGTCATACCAGCCTGTGCCATAAGCTCAGAGAGCCCCTCTATGTCCCCTAACATGTAATCCAGGGAGGTGCGTCAAAGGTCATACACACTGGCACAGACAATGACTGAGTCATATTTGTACATGCCTTGGAGTGACCTGTATGATTGTGTTATGTGGTGGATCATAGTACCCGACGGGCATCTAAGCGTTATCTTCACCTTGTTCAGCCTGGTGAGCAGGACCTCAGTGTACCTGACGATAGAGGTACCTATTACAACTGTAGCAGGTGTGTTGTTAAGCCGTATGGGCTGTGACTGTTTGGTACATAGGCTTTGTGAGCTATGTGTTGCACGTGCTCTGCTCTGGCGTAACGTTTGCTTGTGTGTCTGCTTTGCAGCTGTCAGCTGCTCAGGCAGGATGCTATTCTGAGAGTCCAAGAATGTACCTGTGTGTTCTTGTGTTTGGATTGCTGTCGTGGCAGGTCTATGTGAGACTGGTATTGTATTCACTGTAGTATCCCACTCCACCTGACAGGGTATGCCAGTACTGAGTTAAGAGAGCTTAGCCCCCAGTTTGGCTATGTGGTTGCATCTCTTACATGTGTTGTAAGTGTATGGGAAGGGGAGAGGGTTGTTTGTGTACATGTGGCAGCTGTAACATTGCCACATGACTCACAGATTTACCAACTGGACCAGAGAGTAGATTGACAGGTGACCTTTGCTCATGCTACCATAGCATTGTGAATCCCATACTAATTAACGACACATAGGGCCAATGGGGAGCACGGTACACAAGGTGAGTATGTGAGAGTGTAGTGCTCCTGATTTGTTAGTGCTGCCATATATAAATGCTGTCTTGAGCAAATGCGAGGTAAGTCATATGCAATGTGTTACAGGCAACTTACATGCAAACAGGACAAACAGTGACGTTCTGTCAAGTGAGACATGGACATCAGTACAGTAAGCAATACAGATGTCACTAGGGATCCACAGAGGCGCTGTAAATCTGCATTGCAGGTGGAATCAGTGCTTCAGGGACATAACAAGCAAACATGCATACAAACAAAGCTACAGTCAGCAGGCCTGTATGTAGACTATGCTACAACAAACAAGGTGTACGACTTCCAGTAGGTAACAGTGCATATATGCAGGCACTATAAGCCTGTACCCAGACATTCACAGGTCAGATGGGCTGGGTCCAGCCCCACCCCCCACAAGTGTACAGACCATGTACCTTCATAATGTTGAATAACTGGCCTGAAACCCAAGTGCTCATACCTGTAATAATACACATTTCGAATAACAGACACTGAGCCCTCACTATGCTACCTGTCCTGGCACCACAGTATCCTTGATATGTATGGAGACTCTCCCTCCAGTCATAGTTAGTTCTGTGTTTTGGGGCTGTCATGCATGGTATGAGGTGTGACCTTGTAGTGCTAGTGTGCTCTTGTGAGTCTTGAACCTGTTGTGTATTACTGCACAGATATCAACATCCTCAAACATCCTCATTGCAGAGTCGAGTGTGGACAGCATGCAACTTGCAGTTGACATGACCATCATTGAGTATCGATATGTACATTGTCGTATCCCCTGTGCTACCTATGTAGGTGGCCATCTCTTGACAGCCTCACCACCAGTATGCAAAGATGTGCAGACAGTACACTATAGTAATTACTATGGGTGTACAAAACAATACAATGACATTCGTACTGTAACTGCATCAGGCATGCTGGGATATACCCACAATGATATCATTACACTGTACTGTTGTCAACATTATACTATTACTACACTTCTATGTAGTCACCCTGTGCATCAGCACCATGTTAACCTGTTCCTGCACCAATGTTACAGATTGCAGGAGGTGGCACAGTTTCATCATATGCACAGGGTGTGTACTTGGTATACCTGAGTCTGCCACCGATACAACCAATTGACATGTCTGTGTCTGTGTGTGTTGGTGAGGGACAGCAGTACAAGATGGGGCAATGTTGATGCAGTGTGTGCGTGTATGCGGTAGCCCTAGGTGTTATCAATTTGCATGTGTGTATGCATGCACACAGTCCCACCTCATGGCTGTCATATACAGGTGTTTGTGGACAGCCCCGACCCCT